>NC_135783.1:320000-470000 GCF_051106095.1 Pogona vitticeps
AGGAGGGCATCTCCCCCTCCCGCCGGAGCGAGTGCCGGCCTGCCTCAAGGCCAGACTGGCCCGGCGGGAAAAGGACGGAGGGGCCTGGGTCTTGGGGGGGGAACTGGGGAGCGGTCTCCCCCAGCGGCCTCCCTCGCCCGCGCCGCCCCTGCCGTTCTCGGGAAGGGAAGGGAAGGGTCCCGGCGAGAAGCGGAGGCAGCTCGGGCTGACGCCCCCCCCCTCCCCAAGCGGCTTCCGAAGGGCTCGTGGCCCCGGCGCGGCTCGTTTTGTTTTTTCAGGAGCCGAGGAAGCGCGCGTCTGCCTCCCTGCCGCCGGAGGAGCTCCGAGGAGAGGGCCCCCGGTGTTGGGCAGGCGGGAAGCGTGGCCGGAGCGCTGCAGAGAGAGGGGGGGACGCGCTCGGAGGCAGCGGCGAGAAGGTCCGCACACACCCTCGCCTCGGCTCCGGTGCCTGGGGAGGGGGGGAGGGGGGACAAGCAGGTGGAGCAGCTCCCTCCGGCTTCGGGAGGAAGGTGACCCGGAGGTAGCTTTCAACCCACACCGGCTCCCGGCCTGGAAGGATCAAGCCGAGCTCCTTGGAATAGCTTCCTTGGAATAACGGACTGATCCCTCTTCCCTGGGCGGAGGGATCGAGGGGCGGTTGAAGTAACGCCCGTCTCCTCCTCCTCCCTCCCTGGGCATCGAGCCTCAATTTTTCCTTCGCCGCTGACCAAAGAAAGAAAGAAAGAAAGAAAGAAAGAAAGAAAGAAAGAAAGAAAGAAAGAAAGAAAGAAAGAAAGAAAGAAAGAAAGAAAGAAAGAAAGAAAGAAACGGCGGCGGATAGCGGGGGGGGGATGGCGGTGGGGGAGGTCAGCCACAGTTGAAACAGGGGCGCCGAAAGGGATGGGAGGGGGTTCCACTGAATCCTGCTGGACCCTCCCTTCACTGTACCAACCACTCTGGCTGTCAGTCATTTACTAGAAGTCATTAAAAAACAAATCGGTCCGGAAAAGCCGTTGAAGAAGGTCTAAAGTGAGCTCCTGGCCGTGCGACAAAAAACGGGACCGAGATGGCAGCTGCCTCGCGAGGAAGCCTGCCAAGCGCCATGGATCTCAGAACCGGCCTTGACCAGGCCGTTTGTACGCCGTGATCTGTTCTCAGAATTGCTAGGCGGAATGGACGCGGGGAACGTGACCACGGACGACATTTGAAAAAGGGAAAGAAAAGACAGAAGCGCCTGAAATGTGGATTTGTCGCAGAAAGCAAAGAATTTCTTGGATAGAGACGAGCCACCAAGGAAAAGCGCCAAGGTGAATAATTACTGCGGCCCAAAATTATAGCGATCCTACAATGCAGAGAGACGGAACACTCGAGTCCAGTAACGGGAAACGAAAAATAAGGTAAAGGTTCCCCTTGACATTTAGTCCAGTCGTGTCCGACTCTAGGGGGCGGTGCTCATCCCCGTTTCCAAGCCGTAGAGCGAGCGTTGGTCCGCAGACAATCTGCCGTGGTCACATGGCCAGTGCGACTAGACACGGAAAGCCGTGACCTTCCCACCGAGGTGGTCCCTATTTATCATGCTTTCGAACAGCTAGGATGGCAGGAGCTAAGCCACGTCGGGCGGATTCGATGTCACCACGGCTGTTCTTCTGACCATGCAGCACAGAGGCTTCTGCGGTTTAACCCGCAGCGCCGCCACGTCCCTACAACGTACTGTACTGAGCAAATAAATGATGCGCTGGAAGGTGAAGACCTTCTTGGCTGAGGAACCTCGGAGGCCGGTCTGGGAAGCCGCAGAAGGGCCGCCGTGGTTCGGGACCGCGGTGTCCGAAGTTCGGAGAGTGGGCGGGGCAAGCAGTCCCCCCCCCCCCGGGAGGAGAGGACGGAGCAGGAGGCTCTGGAGAGAACCTCTTGCAAAAGTGTCATGTCTTACGTCTGAGGAAGTGGACCGTGTTCCACCAAAAGCTCATATTAAAATCTAACAGTCGGCCTTTAAGGTGCCACCACGTCTTTGCCTTCTTTATATTCAATTGTTCTTTTCTTTTTGACCTGACGTGCGAGGGCAGCCGGGGAGGGCTATGCCTCTTCTCCAAGGTCTGAAACCTGCCTGCACCTGCATTGCACGCCCCTCCACCGACCTCCATTCTGCTTCTGTCCCTCCTTTGACATTACGTTTCCTCCCCCACCCCGCTCCGTTGTGTTTCACTCCCCCCCCTTGGATGTCCTCTTTTTTAACCTCACCGCCTATATTGCTGACCTTTTTTTAAACAATGTTTTCTTCAGGTTGGCACGCTTCCAAAAGCTACCCATCGTCTGCTCATATTTATTTATACCTGCTGTTCCATTAGGAAAGCTCTCACTCCCTCATCCACAAAAAGGGGGAAACCAGTAAAATGAAATAATAACAATGTATTCGCCAAGACTTTCACGGCCAGGATCTAATGGTTGCAAACTATGGCAAGTCCTTAAAGAAATGGGAGTGCCTCACCACCTTATCTACCTCCTGAGAAACATATAGGTGGGACAGAAAGCAACAGTTAGAACTGGATATGGAACAACTGATTGGTTCAAAATTGGGAAAGGAGTACGACAAGGCTGTATATTGTCCCCCAGCTTATTCAATTTATATGCAGAATACATCATGCGGAAGGCTGGACTGGAGGAATCCCAAACCGGAATTAAGATTGCCGGAAGAAATATCAACAACCTCCGATATGCAGATGATACCACTCTGATGGCAGAAAGTGAGGAGGAATTAAGGGACCTTGTAATGAGGGTGAAAGAGGAGAGTGCAAAAAACAGTCTGAAATTCAACATCAAAAAAAACTAAGATCATGGCCACTGGTCCCATCTCCTCCTGGGAAATTGAAGGGGAAGATATGGATACAGTTACAGATTTTACTTTCTTGGGCTCCATGATCACTGCAGATGGAGACAGCAGCCACGAAATTAAAAGACACCTGCTTCTTAGGAGGAAAGCGATGACAAACCTTGACAGCATCTTAAAAAGCAGAGATATCACCTTGCCAACAAAAGTCTGCATAGTCAAAGCTATGGTTTTTCCTGTAGTGATGTATGGAAGTGAGAGCTGGACCACAAAGAAGGCTGACTGCCAAAGAATTGATGCTTTTGAATTGTGGTGCTGGAGGAGGCTCTTGAGAGTCCCCTGGACTGCAAGGAGAACAAACCTATCAATTCTAAAGGAAATCAACCCCGGGTGCTCATTGGAAGGACAGATCCTGAAGTTGAGGCTCCAGTACTTTGGCCATCTCATGAGAAGAGAAGACACCTTGGAAAAGACCTTGATGTTAGGAAAGTGTGAAGGCAAGAGGAGAAGGGGACGACCGAGGATGAGATGGCTGGACAGTGTCATCGAAGCAACTGACATGAATTTGACCCAACTCCGGGAGGCAGTGGAAGACAGGAAAAAGTCCATGGGGGTCACGAAGAGTCGGACACGACTAAACGACGACAAGCTGAATGTGAGACAAAATGTGAGCCAGCCGTATGATGTGGCTAAAAAAAAAAAAAAAAAAAAAAAAGGCCAATGCTATTTTAGGCTGCATTAACAGAAGTATAGTTTCCCAAATCCTGTGAGGTGCTATTTCCCCCTCTATTCAGCCCTGGTTAGGCCTCATCTGGAGTCCTGTGTTCAGTTCTGGTCACTACACTTCAAGAAGGATGCTGGACCAATTGGAACAAGTTCAGAGGGAAGGGCAACAAGGATGATGATCAGGGGGCTGGAAGCCAAGCCTTACGAGGAAAGGCTGAGGGAACAGGGCATGTTTGACCTTGAGAAAAGAAGACCGAGGGGAGATAGGAGAGCACTTTTCAAATATTTGAAAGGCTGTCATCCAGAGGAGGGGCAGGATCTGTTCTTGATCATCCCAGAGTGCAGGACAGGCAACAATGGGCTCAAGCTGGATATATTCAATAGAAATTTAGACAACCACCGGCCAGGTATCCTTTTGATTTGTTTTCCTGTACTGAGCATGGGGTTGGACTTGATGGCCTTACAGGCCCCTTTCAACCTCATGATTCTATGATACTTTGATTCTATGCATAGGAAAGCACAAGGCTAGGCTATTGGTTTGTTTGTTTGTTTTTAAACTATATTGCAAGCCACCTTGGCTTCTGGGAGAAAGGAAGCATGTAAACATATAAAAGTAACGGATAGACAATTGTATTGTTGTGAATCCCTCGCGATCCTGGTTTGTCCAGCGAGACCCTTCCCTCGAAGAGAGCCGCCGGGTTTTCGTCCTAGCTTGCTGGCGCAGCGTGAAGTGGGCATCCGGCCTTCTTCCCTCCTCGCGGCTCTGGTGGTCCCGACACTTCCACCCTCAGCGGCTCTCCCACCCGTGTCATTCAGCCCCAGAGGGGAAGCGGAGGTCGGTGCCGGGTGCCCAGTTCCTCCTGTGCAGCAGAGGCCATGCTGCGCGCTCCTGCCGATGCTGAGGCAGGATGACCCTGAAGCCCAAACTCAGCTTCTCATTGACCCACCCTGCCTTTTACGGCCGCCCCGCCCCCGCCAGAAAACTCCGCTTGCCGGTCTTGTAACGTTGGGCAACCCCCCCCTCCACGGTGATTATCCGACGGCAGCCCGTGCCAATAAGCGGCAGAACCCCCGCCGCCAGGCGACGCCAGGCCCGTCCGGGGCCAAACTCCGCGGCAGGCCGATCGCCACGGACCAGGAGGGCGGCGGGGGGGGAGGACCTCATGCAGGCGTTTCGGTCCCAGGCCGGGCGTGCATGGGCCGCGGGGGGGGGGCGCGAGACCCTCACTCGCCTGCGGCGGCAAGGGAGGGCTATCCTTCCTGGCCGCCTTTTGGCCACAGCCTTCGGCCGCGCCTTGCGGGGAAGACGCGAGAGAAAGCCCAGCCCCGCCTTCCGAAGCAGCCCCGTTCTTCTGACCGCGCTGCCGCCCCGGCCTCCGTCCCCGGAGAGAGGCGAGACCGCGGGGAGTTGGCGAAGGGAAGCGCACGCCGAGCCGCCAGCTTCGCCAGGGAGGCGAGGCCGAGGCGGCTTAGCCCGCTGCCCTCCTGCAGAGGATTCCCTCCCCGCCGGGAAAGCGCAGCCCCGTCGAGGGAAGGGTCCCGCGCTTCGGGAACCCGGCCCGCCACCCTTCGCCGTCCCGGCGGCGCTCGGCTCGCTCTGGTGCCCTTGCTGGGATACCCGGCGGAAGGAAGGAAGGAAGGAAGGAAGGAAGGAAGGAAGGAAGGAAGGAAGGAAGGAAGGAAGGGGATCTCCCTCTCCTTCCCTGCCCGCACCGCCGGCCCGACCTGGAGGAGGAGGACGCGGACCGCTTCTGGCAGAGTTGCGGGCCTTTTCGAGCAGCTTTCTCTAGCGGTGCAGCAGAAGATTCACAGAGATCCACAGCGCAGAATACTGTAGGTCGCTCACTCCTTTCCTCCGAAGCCAGCATTTTTACACTCTCAGTAACTGACTCTGAGGTATTAGGAGGAGGAGGAGAAAGAAGCACTCCTTGTGCTTTCCATGTTTGTGTTTTATGTTGCTCAAAGTGGCATTTGTTTTGTTTTCCATTTTAATATTTGTATACTTTCGTTATTAGCTTTAACATTGCCTTCTAGCGATGTTAACCACCGTTGTATGCTAATGGTTTACAATTTTCAATATTGTAAGCCACCTTGGGTCCTTTTCAAAGAGAAAAGAAATATTTTACATAAATAAATAAATTTAGAGTTCTGAACCGACCGAACAGCAAAGGACTGACTCTGTTGGAGATGTATGCAATTCAGCCTGCAAATGAATGCCCGGAGGTGGCTGCTGTGCTCCTCCCTTCTTTCGACCCCTTCACAAACTCCTTCTCTTTGGCAGGCCTCCCCCTCCCCCTCCCCCCCTCCCCGCAGCCGTTTACCGCCTTGGTTCCGAGGGTGCTTTTCTCTCCCTTCCAGCTGGGTCACCCAAGGCGTGGGTGCTTCTCTGTCTCATGCCCACCATACTTTCCTCCATCGTGTGGGCTGAGAGGGTCGCCTTCCCCGGGCAGGCGGGACTCGGCGCCCCCGGCTGGTCTGCCGAGGGGGGGGGACCCACACCCGGGGAGCGGAGGAGAGGAGAGGGGGGACCGCGAGTATTCAACGGCGCCCCCCCCCCAGCAATAAGGCCGGTTACTTTCTTTTAAAAAAAAATTATTAAGGAAAAAAATAATGACAATATTAACATAATTATATACTGTGCAAAAATATTCCCCCTGTGCCACCATCACCCTTGGGACTAACTAGGTAACCAAATACAGTACTATATACAGTATATCTTTAATCTCTTTTCACCCCATTGCACGCCAAAACTGGAAGCCCCGACCCTGGATCCAGTCCCTCCCTCCCTCCCTCCTCCTTGGCCGGCCCGGGAGGGGCAGAGGGAGGCCGAAGGATGAACCCTAACCCCCTCCACCCCGAGGGAGCTCGGAAGCTCCCCCTCCGGGCCGCGTCTCCGTCCCTCCCACTCTGCATTCTTTCTTCTGAGGCCTCCGGCCGCGGTGCGCGACGGGAAGTGTAGTTTGCCCTGGGCTACGGGGAGGGGGGCGGCGGGGAGGACGTCCGGCGCGCCAGGCGGCGTGGCGCGGCCCCGCCCACCGCGCCTTCCCGGCAGGCCCCGCGCGGCTCCAGGTGGACGAGGGGCGGGTGGCGGGAGCGCGACCGAGATGGCGGCTCCCGGCGGCGCGGCGGAGGCGGAGGCGAGGGCGGCGGCGTTGTTTCCGGGCGCGGGGCGGCGGGGCAACAGGTGAGCAGAGGGCGGGGGCGGGGGCGGGGGCGGGGGCGGGCGTCCTTCGAGGGGCCTCCCGCGGTCTCCTCCGGGCGGAGGCCGGAGCGCCGAGTCGAGCCGAGGCCGCTGTGCCTGGCTCCGCCCGGGGACGCTCTGCCCATGCTCGGGGGCACGCGCGGGGCGAGGGCGAGGGCGCCGTTGTCGTCCCGGGCCTGATGGCTTTGTGTCCCCAGCGGGGCCCGGCCCCCCGCCCTGGAGAGCCGCGCCTGCCGGCTGCCGCTCACGCCCTCCTCGCTCTCCCCGCGGAAGCGGACCACCAGCCAGTCCAAGACGGAGCCGCCGCTGCTGCGGACCAGCAAGCGCACCATCTACACGGCCGGGCGGCCCCCCTGGTACAACGAGGCCGGCACCCCCTTCAAGGAGGCCTTCGTCATCGGTGAGCGGAGGGGAGGGGAAGGGAAGGGAGGGGGGGTCCTCCGCCTGGGCAGCCGCTTCCTCCTCCCCCCGCCCCCGCCCGGGGAGGGATCCCCTATCGGTTACCCACCCCAACCCCAAGCCCCAAGGAGGGCCATGTCGAAAGAGCTTGCCCCCCCTCCCTGTCCCCGCAGGGAGACCGCTCTGCCCTGGCTGCATCACGGGGGTGGGGGTGGGGTGGGGGTGGGCTGCCTCCCCTGAAACAGAGGAGCCTGCAGACCCCACCCTGGACTGCAAGGGCAATGCGGGGTGGGCGGGTGGTCCTGGGCCTCCTGGCCAAGGAGAGAGAGAGAGAGAGAGAGAGAGAGACACACACACACACACACACACACACACACACACCCTGCAGTCTTCCACCCCTCAGAGAGAGAGAGAGAGAGAGAGAGAGAGAGAGAGAGAGACACACACACACACACACACACACACACACACACACACACACACACACACACACACACACACACACACACCCACACCCTGCAGTCTTCCACCCCTCTCTCTGCAGGTGGGACCCCAGGATGCCTCCCCAAGGCCCCTGGGTTTTCTCCGCTTGCCAGTTCTCTGCCTCTCGGGTCTGTCAGCCTGTGATTAGAGAGGGAAGCATAGCTTGGTCCTTCCCGAGAGCCCCCCCCCCCCCGCCGCCTTGCCCTGCCCTCTGGGTCTCCTCCAAAGGGGCAGGCACCAGGCATGCCTGGCGGCCATCCCTTCTCTGCCCCTCCCATCCCCTCCCCTCCCCGTGCCCACCTCCAGGCTTATGTGGCGGCAGCGCCTCCGGCAAGACCACCGTGGCCAACAAGATCATCGAGGCTCTGGACGTCCCCTGGGTGGTTCTCCTCTCCATGGACAGCTTCTACAAGGCAAGGGGCCTCCAAGGGTGATCGGCGGGGTGGGGGGGTGGGTGGTGGTGGTTCCCTGCTCCCTCCTCTCCCTCCAGCTCTTCCGAGGTGTTCCCGAGGAGGAGCGCTGCCCCCCCTGACCCAAGTGACCCCCATGGTGGCCCTCCCCTCTCTGGCGCTCTCCCAGGTACTGAACAAAGAGCAGCAGGAGGCGGCGGCTCGTCACGAGTACAACTTTGACCACCCGGATGCCTTTGATTTTGACCTCCTGATTGGCGTCCTGCGGAAGCTGAAGGAGGGCAAGAGCGTGAAGGTTCCCGTGTACGACTTCACCACTCACAGCCGGCGCAAGGAGTGGGTACGTCGGGGGGGATGGGACTCCCACGCCTCAGGGCCCCGGCTGTGAGGTCGTGTGGCCTCCCAAAGTGGGGTGCACTTGAACCCCCCCCCTTGGCCCGTGTCCTGCAGCAGGAGAGCAGAGTGCCGTTCGGTGCAGCCCAGGGTTGGATTGGGACCTTGTAGGATGACTCCCCTGGTGCCATCTTTACTACTCACTGGCAGAACAAGACAATCCCCTTGCAGGGTTTTTGTTTGTTCGTGTTTTAGTCTAGCAGTCTAGTAACAACTTGGGACAGGGGAAGAGGAAGGCGATGTGCTGCTGTCTAGGAGGAAAAAGTGCCTTTGATTCAGTGGCTGCTAATTTGCAAAGCCAACAAGCGGCTGGCAGGGGAGCCCAGGTTCTCTGCGTGGCCTGTAGGTGAAGGTGGTCTGGGTGTGTCTGTCTTTGGTGGGTTTCCTGCCGCTGGGACCGTTTGCCTGGATACGTTTCGGCCTGTTCCCTTTGCGTTCCTGTATTGTGAGAGGCGTGCCGGGATGGTTGAGGAAGACGGCGGCTCTGCTCTGTCTGCGAGGAAAGGCTCAGCATCTGGCGCTTGCAGGGTGCTTGGCCTTTGGAAGGAAGGGCAAGGTGGGGAGGTCTGGGCAAGGCCTCCCAGAGGAGCTCCCTTGGTGTGGTCTTTGGCCTGACACTGCCAGGAGGGGGGGGGGTTTCCCACCGTCACCACCACCACCACCGCCACGGGCTGGTTTGACATTTGCCTGCCCCGACCCTTCCCTCTTCTGATATCCTTCTCCTAAAGGTGGGCTGGCTAGGCAGGGGCTCAGGGTGGGGTGGGGGCCAAATCAAAGGCTTCCGAAAGGCAAGGTGGGTCCTGTGTGCTGGCCTTGAGGGATCCTCTGTGAGCGGGGGGGGGGGGGATCTTAAAAACCCCACACATCCCCCCCTCTCTCTTCCCTTCCCCCACCTTTGATCTCCGCTCAGGCTTGGTGTCTCTTTTCTGCCTGCCTGAAGTTTACAACAGGACCCTAAAGGGAATAGAGCCCTGGTTCCTGAATGTAATCGAAGGATATTTGGAACGTGAAACTGAGATTTCCCATGCATTTCATTCCATTCCATCTGTTGTTTCCTAACAAAGTGGAGGTGTCCCCTAAAGCTTACATTAAAATAGGTCTTTAAGGAGCCACATGTTTTTGTCCGTTTATTAAATTGTTTCTTTGGATTTTGCCTGATAACGTGTGGTTTCTGTTTGCCTCTTGGGACTGCAGGAGGCAGGGGTGGCCTAGCAGAGGCAGGGCCAGACTTTGTTTCCCCATAGGTTGGAGGCTGATCAGCTGCCCCTGACCCTCCTTTTCTCCTCTTTTGGCAGAAAACTATCTATGGGGCCAATGTGATTGTCTTCGAGGGGATCTTGGCTTTTGCCAACAAGGAGCTGTTGCAGGTACTTCGCTGAGCTGGGTGGGTTGCCTGGCCGGTCTTAGCTTGAGTCAGAATCCAAGGGAAGCCGCTGGGGCTGCCGACTGGGTGGGTGTCCGGGGGAGCCCAGGTGCCTGTGACCAGAGTATCCCCCCCCTTTTTCCTCTCTCACCTCCCCCCCCCGCCGTGCCCCCCCCCCCCCTCCGGTCCAATTGCAGCTCCTGGACATGAAGGTGTTTGTCGACACAGACTCCGACATCCGGCTGGTCCGGCGGCTGAAGCGCGACATCCTGGAGCGTGGCCGGGACGTGGCTGGCGTCATCAAGCAGTACAGCGTGTTTGTGAAGCCGGCCTTTGAGCAATACATCGAGCCCACGATGCAGGCTGCCGACATTGTCGTCCCCCGAGGTGAGCAGGGGAGGAAGGAGGGAGAGGAAGGCTTTCCCGCCTGGCCGCCGCTGCGTGTCCGTGGCCCTGCCTCCAGCCCCACTCTGGGATGCTCCCCACCATCACTGGAGCGCTTGAATTGGGGAAAAACCTCTCGTGGGACTCCCGTGGACGGTGTCCTTGTTGGTGTAGTTGCTGTGCTGGGGGTTCAGGGGTGAGGGAGTCATTGTGAGAGGCCATAAAGGAAGAGGGAGGGTTGATCCTTCTTTCCTTCCTCCCCTCTTCTTTTCCTTTCATCTTTTCCTTCCTTCCTTCTTTTCCTTCTTTCCCTCTTCTTTCTCTTTCTTTCTTCCTTCCTTCTTTTCCTTCCTTCCCTCTTCTTTCTTTCTCTTTCTTTCTTCCTTCCTTCTTGTCCTTCCTTCTTTCCTTCCCCTCCTAAGACTTTGACCCTCAAGTTGCCCTCCCTGCCAGTCTTGCTCTTTTAAAACTAATGGGGGCAGCAAGGAAGGGAGGCTTCCCATCTCCAATTCCTTCTGCAGGAGCAAAGGCCTCAAGGATGTGGTGGGGATTTGGGGGGGAGAGAAACCTTCCACCACCATCCCCCCCCTTTTTGGGGTGGCAAAGGAGGTGAGGAGGGGGGGTGCTTTCAGCAGGAAGACCCTTTAGTGGTGTAATGCCGTGCCCACAGATAAGGAGAGGGTGGCCATTCTCAGTAGGTGGGGGCAGTTCTTTGCATGCAGTGGAGATCTTGCACGTGCATTCTCAGGTCCCCCCCCCCCGCTTGTTTCCCCATCTCATTGGGGGTACCCGTTCCTGATGAAAGATTTCCAGCCTCTCCTCCCCTCCCTCCAATCTCTGTGTATTGGGAGGAGTTAGCCAGCGGATGATTGACAGCCGTTCACCCTTCCTTTCCTTCTTTTCTAGGGGGGGAGAACTTTGTCGCTCTGGACTTGATTGTCCAGCATGTGCACAGCCAGCTGGAGAAGGTGAGGAGGGGGGCCTTCCTGGGCCACAGGACACTCGCTTGCTTGCTCGCCCACCCAGGAGAGACTCCCCTGTGGCTGGTCACTTTTCCCTGGTTCCGGAAAGGCTGGTGCTTATTCCTCAGCCTTCCAGGCCAGAAGCTTGTCCCGTCTTTTGTCACCCTCTCTCCCGAGTCGGTCAGCCTTGGCCAAGGCTGCTAGGAAGCATCCCCGGGGGGGGGGGGGGGGAACTCTGCAGCCTGAACGTCACTCACTCTTGGCCCTGAATGCTGGTGTGGGCATACATTTGGGCACAGAGGGCCACAGGCTGGGCCGTGACTGGCTGTTCTGTGTTTTTCCTCTTCACCCTGTTACTCCCCCCTCCCCGGCCTCGCCTTGGTGTGACTTTTCTGCGTGTGCTGCTTCTGCCACTGCCCAGCGTGAAATCACAGTCAGGTAGGCTGGCTTCCTCTCCCTGCAAGGGACTGTGCTGCGTCCCACCACCCTCACTCCCTGCTTCCCTCTGTGAAAGTCCCTGCAGCAGGGGGGTGGGCTGGGCTTGGCAACTGCATCCCAGAAACTCTTGATCCCCCCCCCCCCGGCCTCATCCCAGACAAAGGGATTGCTCTCTGTTTCTTCAGGAGGGGCAGGTATGGCCCAGCACGGGAGGAGGAGCAGCCCTCCCCAGTTCCATGCTGGAATCTTCTTCAGGCCCACGGCCCCCTCTTGGTGCCAGGGGGGTGGGGAAGGGGGGGGGAAGGATCTTGCGCCTGGAGCTGGGCAGAAGCCCCGGAAGTGCCTTGTGGAAGGGGATTGTCGGTTCTTCTGCTGCCACGGGTCAGGAGAAGCAGACGAGCCTCCTGGTAGACCTTCTGCCAGAAACTGCTCGGAGGATGATTGCTCGGTCCCTTCCTTTCTGCCATGGAGATGGTTCTCCTCTCCACCTGTGCCCCTCGGTCTGTGGCAGGAGGCTGCGGCCTCTTGGCCTGCCGGCCGTGTCGGGGGACCTTTGGCTTCCTCGGGCTGTTCCTTGCCCCCTTCCTCGCTGCCTGTTGCCCTTCACGTGGAGCTGGGAGAGGGAGATGGCAGGGCAGAGCAAGGGTCCCTCCCTGCTCCTTCCAGGCACCGGAGCTGCTCCCACATGGGTGGGGTGGGGTGGGGGGTTTATATATGCAACAACCGATGTCCCTTCCTGTAATGGTCAGAGGGGCCAGGTACCATGAGGGGCCTGGCACCGTGACACGTCCCCCCCTTCTTGGGACAGCAAGGCTGCTGCTCCTCCTGGCGCTGGACTGGGCTGTTTTCCTGGCTCTCTGTGTGCATGCATGTGCGTCTGAGTGCATGTGGGAATTCAGCTTCTGGAGTTTCCAGGGTGAGCGACTCCCGTCGAGGGCTCCCTCTGGGCCCGCGTTTCCTCCTGGCGGGAGCAGAAAGGGCCGCTGCCTGAAGGGCGCCTTCACTCCCGGCTTCTCCGCAGAGCTGCCTTGGCCACAGCCCACCAGGGGCAGCCGCTGCCCAAGAGCCTGAGCGTCCTGGAGAGCACCCCACAGGTGCGTGGGATGCACACCATCATCAGGTGCGTGGCTGTCTGTGGCACAGGTGGAGGGAGGCCCTCTCTGTCTGGGCTCAGGGGGCTGCAGGAGGGCAGAGGGGGAGGGGACACCAGCACTGCCTGGGAACAGGTGGGTGGGTGGGGCTGGGAGTGTTGGCCGGGACTGGCCTTCAGGATCATCTTGGCCTTCGGCCTCTGCGTGCCTCCCCCGTCCAGGAACAAGGACACCAGCAGGGATGAGTTCATTTTCTACTCCAAGCGTCTGATGCGCCTGCTGATTGAACACGCCCTCTCCTTCCTGCCACTCAAGGTGCGCGTGACCTTCATGCGAGGGCGGCCCGGATGCTGCAGGAGGCCGTGGGTTAGGGTGGGGGAGGCGCTTGTGCTCCCTGGGGCGCTGGGTCAGGGTGGTGCTCAGGCATGCCTGGCCTTGCCACATCCCCCCCTCCAGGGTGGTCCCTTTCCTTGGCCCCCTCACTTCCCTCCCCTCCTTGGCTTTTGCAGCCAGTGACAGTGGAGACGCCGCAGGGCACGGTGTACGAGGGGAAGCGGTTCCACCGGCAGCGGGTGAGTGGGGACCCTCCTGGGTGGTCCTTGTCGGGAAAAGAGGGGCAGAGCGCGCAGGCTTGTGGGAGGAGCCCCCGGAGGAGTTCAAGGCAGAAGGGAAGCTGCCAGACAACTCTTCTGCCAGAAACCAGGGCCCTCCGGTCCTCTCCTGCTGAGCTTGCGCAGGGAAGTCCTCGCTTTGCCGAGCAGCACAGCTGGACTGCCTTCGTAACCCTTAAGCCTCGACTGCTTTCTCCTTCCTCAGATCACCGGGGTCTCCATCCTGCGGGCGGGCGAGACCATGGAGCAGGCCCTCACGGCGGTCTGCAAAGACATTCGCCTGGGCAAAATTCTTATCCAGACCAACCACGACACGGGGGAACCAGAGGTAGAGAGCGAAACGATGGGGCGGGTCTCTTGGGGTTCGGGGAGGGAGGAAGCGGCTCAGGAGGCCTGCGTGCTGGACCCGTCTCTCCTTTCTCTCTCCCCAGCTGCACTACCTGCGGCTGCCCAAGGAAATCAGCGAAGACTACGTCATTCTGATGGACAGCACAGTCTCAACCGGGGCGGCTGCCATGATGGCAGTGCGTGTGTTGTTGGTGCGTCAGGGTTGCCGCTGGGCTGGGCTGGGCTGGGGGGCCAGCGGATATTGGGGATGCCAGGTCTAGAGGGGAGGGGCTGCTTACAGGGGTGGATTCCCCCCCCCCCCAGGATCACGATGTGCAAGAGGACAAGATCTTCCTGCTGTCCCTGCTGATGGCGGAGATGGGCGTCCACTCCGTGGCCTATGCCTTCCCCCGCGTGCGTATCATCACCACCGCCGTGGACAAACAAGTCAACGAGGAGTTCCACATCATACCTGGCATTGGTGAGTCAGAGCAGCCCTGCTGAAAAGGCCACCTGCAGCAGCTGCTCCTGCTCCTGGCTGAGGTGGAGGGGGGGGCAGCGACCCCTGGCGGGGGGCGGGCAGGTGGGTTGGCCGGCCGGCAGGCACCCTTTCCTTCCCTGGTGGCATCGGCAGCATGTTCGCTTCATGTTTCTCCAGGGAACTTCGGAGACAGATACTTTGGCACCGACGGGCCCCTGCCCTGGTTTGAGAGCGACACCAGCATGGATTGCTGAGCGGGTCCTGGCGGGCAGGGCCTCCTCTCGGGGGCGGGGGGCAAGGGGGGCAGCTCCTTGCAGAGGGTGTGTCTGCTGCAGCGGCAAGGGTTTGTGGAGGCTGCTGCTGTCATGGCGGCCGCTGTGCCCTACCTAGCTCCTTGACCCAGAAGGGGTCAAGGCTAGGGAGAAGACGCTGCTGGTGACCCCTGCCGGCCCATCACCTCTTCCTGCTGGATATTTATTGGTATTTATTGGGGGGGGGGGCTCCCTGGCTGCTGGCCTTCATAGGGCTGGTTGGTGCGGGCAGGGCTGGCATGCTCTTTCCAGGTTGACCCCGCGGGAAGGGGCCGCTCCCATGACTGACTGAGTGGCTGCCCTTCTCCTCTGCCCACGGCCCGGCTCAGGGACGGAGCACGGAGGGTATCGCACGAGCCTCCCTGCCGGCCAGGCTCCCTGCCCTTCTCTGGGACTCCCTCCCTCCCCCCTCAGGAGCCCCTTGGGCCAAAACCCCCCAAATGGATCGCAAAGGTGTTCGGGACCACGAGGACGGCAAGACGGGCCCTTCCTCCAGAGGCCCGGGGGTGGGGGGGGTGGGGGTCGGCTTGCCCTTAGCCCAGCCTCAGGCTCAGGCTGGCCTGCTGCTTCCACTGCACAGCTGGCCCCCAGCTGCCCCCCCCCCGGCCCCCTTCCTCTTCCTCGGTACTGTACTTGGCTGCCTGCCTTGCTTTTTATATGTGACAATAAAGCTCTACAGCGCCTCTTGCTCGTTCCTTTCTGGGCTGCGTGGGGGTGTGGGTGTGGGTGTGTGGGTGTCCCCGAAGCAGCCGCAGGGACAGCCGGGCAGCAGAGGGGGGGCTGCCCCTCAAAGAGTCTGCCGCCCCCCCCTTCCCGCCGCCGCCGCCCTCCGGTTGCTCAGGAGAGCAGGCTCTTTGTGGCCTGGCCGGCCGTCGACCGCCGGGAGACGAGAGCCTCTGGGCCGGGACCGGGGAGGGTGGGTCGCGGGTGGGGAGCTCCTGGCGCTCTCCCGGGCGGCTAAGGGGCACGCGGTGGGGTTCCCGCTCCGGAGGGCGATGGCCTGCCGTCGCCGAAGCATGCGCAGAGCGCGCCGTGAAGCTCCGAAGCGGCTTCTGCGTGGGGGGGGGCGGGAGGGCGGACGGCTTCCCGGGCAGCCCTCGGCCAAAGTGCCGCCGCGACCGCTCCCGGTGTTGCAGGAAGGAAGCGGGCGGCGACTCGGGCTCCGCGGGGCTTCTCCTCTTCCCGCCCGGGCGGGTCCTCCCGAAGGAACCCGGAAGTCGCGCCCAACGGCGAGTCTACCGACAAGAAGTCTGTGGCCGGGTAAAAGGGGCGGCGCGCATGCTCGGAAGCGGAAGGCCCTGGTTGGGGCCGAAGCACTTCCGCGACTGCGCAGTGGCTGCCGCGTCCGGCCGGTCTGTCGGTGGGTCAGCCAGCCAGTCAGCGCCCGGCAACGGAGGAGGGAAGGAGGGAGGGGGAAGCGGGCCGGGAGCCAGCGAGGCCGCGGCCGGGAAGGTGAGCCCACGGAACCCCCCGCGGGGAGCGGGGCCACGCCAGAGGCGGCCTGTGACGTCATACCCCCACGCCCCGGGCCTTCCCTCGTCGCCTCTGCACGTCACGCGCGCCCCCCCCGGTGGCCGTTCCTGTCGCCGGAAGGAGGGGGGCGGTGGGGGGGGGAGAGAGAGCGCCTTCCCCCTCCCGCGCCCTCTGACCCCGCCTCCCCCCTTCCCCCCCCCCCGCGCGCGGGTCCTCCCTCGCAGGGCGGGCGTTCGTGCGGTTGAGGCCAAGCCGGGGCGGCCTCTGGGGTGGGGGGGGTTTTGGGTCGGTGGGGGGGGTTGGGTCGGTGGGCGGGGCCATCTTTCCAGACCAAAGGTCATCCACCTCGGGTCCTCTCGCTCTGCCCGGTGCGCGCGCGCCCGCGGAGGGGGGGGGGGTCAGAGCAACCTCGGGTGCCAGGCCGGGTGGGGGGCAGCCCAGAGTTTCCCCAGCGCCAGACCTGGAGGCGGGAGAAGCCCCCCCCCCCCACACCCGCTCCTGCCTTCCTCCCGGGTTCCTCTTCTGGGTTTAGGAAGGCAGGGGCGGCACCCTCCAGGAACGGTGGGTGGAGAAGGTGGGCATCCTGCTCCTGGTTTTGCTCTTTTGTGTGTGCGTGTGCGTGTGCGTGTGCGTGTGCATGCTCCTAGGTGATCCCCAGGCTCTGCTGCCAGAGCCCACCCCTTGTCTGGTAACAGTTTCCTTCTCTTGCTGTAGTTGGCTTCCTTTAGATCAAGATGGCAGACCCTACCCGGCCACAGCGGAAGATGTCGCGAGCCGGGGAGAGCCTGTATGGGGTCCTGGGCCTGGAGAAAGGGGCGTCGTCAGAAGACGTCAAGAAGGCCTACCGGTAGGTAGGGAATTTCCTAAGGAAACCGCCCGGCCCCAACCTTCCTGCGGTGCCAGAGTGCCAAGGTGCTTCTCATCTGAAGCTCTTGTGAGGACCCTACAGCGGGGGCAGAGATTAGATGGGGCAGGTGGAGGTTGGGGGAGGCAAGCAAGGAAACCCCTGTGCCAAGATGTTTGCATCCTGAGGTGTCCCCAGGAGGGGGGCTGGCACATGAGCCTCTTTTCAGCAGGGCTTATATGCTCGCCCACCCCCACGCACCCTCTCCTAAGGGAAGTGAGGTTCCTCTGTGTCTGTAGTCTGCACCTTGATGGGCGAAAGTAAACGCCAGCCACGCTGGAAGCAGAGCGGGAGAGAAAGGGACGGCCAGACTCTCCCCCCCAGGAGGCTCTTTCACGGCGTCTCCATTTGTTCAGAAATCTTGCCTGTCTGTTCCTTGACTGTGTGGTGCCCTTGCAAAAGAGGGGCGGAATCACATCACGCAGGCTGCACCTTTGGTGGTTTTGTTTACTATGGGCTTGGAAGCGGGGAGAAAAAGGGAACCTGTATTCTCTAAAGACGAGAAGCAGATTGTGGTAGCAGCGACTAAGAAATGTTGTCGTTGTGTTCCCTCTGGTCACTTAGCTCTTGGCAGCTCTATGAATGTGTGATCTCCCAAACGCTCTGCTCGCCATAGCCCTGCTCAGCTCTTGCAGATTCGAGCCTGTGCTTTCCTTTTGGCAGCCAGCCCATCGTCTATTTGGTCTTCCTCTTTTCCTGCTTCAGGTTTCTGCAAACGGAGGCGGCAGAGTAGGTTTCCTGTGCCTTTTTGCTTGTTTTCCTGCCTGCCTGCAACCTTTTTTCCCCTAGGAAATTGGCCCTGAAGTACCACCCGGACAAGAACCCGGACAACCCAGAAGCTGCAGAGAAGTTCAAGGAAATCAACAGTGCCCACACGACGCTCAATGATGAGAACAAGCGCCGCATCTACGACGCGTACGGGTCGATGGGCCTTTACGTCTCGGAGCAGTTCGGGGAGGAGAGCGTCAAGTACTACTTCCTCATGTCCAAGTGGTGGTTCAAGGTGCGTGGGGGTGGAGGTGGCTGGGCGCTCTTGGCTGGCAGGCGGGGGGGGGGGAGGGGGAAGGGATCCCCCTATAGCGGCCCTGGGCCCTGCCTCTCTGGGACCCGCAGTGGGGCCGCCACTGGGGGAGGCTGAGCTTTGCCTTTCTGCCCTGACGCCTCCAGCCGCTGATGGTGTGCTGCAGTCTCCTCACCTGCTGCTGTTGCTGTTGCTGCTGCTGCTTCTGTTGCGGGAAGTGCCGCCCCCCGGAGGAGGAGGAGGAGTCCTACAAGTACGTCAACCCAGAAGACTTGGAGGCTCAGATCCGTGCTGAGGATGGAGGTGAGTGAGGCTGGGGACTTGCTTGCTCCAGGGGTCGGAGGGGGAAGGCAGCAGAGGCAGCCGGGGTGGTGGTGGTGGTGGTGGTGGTGGTGGTGGTGGGGAGAATCTTACCCTTTCAGGGCCTGGAGGTGTGGCTCTCCCCACAACATTGCAGCTTCCGTTCGGGGGGGGAGGGGAGAGGGGACGAACTCCACCTCTATATGGCCACTGATTGACTTGGTGGCCCACCATGCATTCCAGGTGCCGATGCTATCCGTTTGCAGCCCACCCCCAGCACCTCCCTACACACCAGTGATGAAACTCAAAACCCCAAGCCGTGACCTTGTAAGTAAGGGGCGCCTTTTTTGCTCTGTGAGCCAGCTGGAGGTTGGGTAGGGCACATGATCAGACGGCAAGAGACTGGGCGGAGGAAGGGTCGGCCCAGAGAAGCTATGAGTCTGTGTCTCCAGCTGAGTCATGCACTCCCACAAGCCCCGACCCCCTCCTTTCAGAGCCAGGCCCTTGGTTATGGCCAAGGCCTTTCCCCGAACCGGGCTCGGCCTTTTGGGGGCTGCTTCTCCCCGCTGCAGGAGGAGCTCCTTGGCCAAGGAAGGAGCCGAGGGCCTGCTTTTGGGAACAGCCAGCCTCTTGGATGCCGCCCCTGCTCTGTTCCCCCTTCAACCCTTCCTCTTCAGGGCTACCCTTCCATCTCCTGGCTCTGGGGCGGCCCCTTTCCACGTCTGTCTTGCCAACGCCAGCCGTACTTTGTGCAGTCGCGCCGTCTGGCCTCCTCCTCCTCTGGTCAAAGTTTCTCCCTCTGCGTTCCTCGTATGCTCAGGGTGGGGCCAGGCGGCCTCTGCTTATTCTTGCTTCCTTGTCTTCCTTCCCCCAGAGTCCAGCTGCCGGTCACAGCACAGCCCCCCTTTTTCTACAGCCATTCCAGAGACATTCCGGACCCAAATTGCTGAGGAAGGCTTCCCACTGGACTCAGGGCAGAGAGTGCCCCCCCACTCAAAACTGGGGTGTCTTGCAGTATCTGCCCTGTGTGGCCAAACGGCACAATTTTTCTCAGGGAACACAGCCAAGGACTCGTCTGGATGGTGGAGCTGGCTGGCTTTGGGGGAAGATGGAGAGGCGGGCCGGGGTGTGTGGGGGCGGGGAGGCGCAGCTCGGCTCTTGGGTCCTGGTGCCCCGCTCCCTTCTGTGGGGCGGGGGGGAGGAGGGTCGCTTCTTTTGGGCTGGAGTAGGGTCTGCCCGTCGGCCTTTCTCCAGTCCGAGTGGGTGGGTGGGGAGAGTCAGGTGCATGGTTGTGCGGTGCTCCTCGCCCCTCCCTGCCACGCTGAGGGTTCCCTCCTGTAAGCCAGCCAGCCGTGGCATCTGCCAGGGCGAGAGGATGTACATCACATGGGCCAAGCCCTCCTCCTGGTGCCAAACAACTCCGGAGGGGCCAGCTCGAGGAGCGGAGAGAGGTCCCGGGGGCGCCCGCTCAGAGGACTGGCAGGACTGCCTACCGGCCTCTCCTGGTGCTCGGCTGCTCCAGTGGGCCTCGAGTGCTGTTGGGGAGCCAACCCCCCCCCCCTTTGGGCTCCCCTCACCCACGTCTACGGGGTGGCCCTCCAGAAGGGCCGCTTTTCACACTGTGACAACGGATTTTGTTAGAGACACATCAGCTCAATTAAACATTTCTGAAGGAAGGAGAGCTAGTGCCTGTCTGTTTCCCCCATGGGGGCGGAGGCGGGGGTTGGGGAGGCGTGGAGCTGTCGCGGGAGAGAAGGCCCAGGTCTGCTCCATGTTGGGGCCACTTGGCTTGCGAGACTCGGGCAACTTTGCCTCATAGCAGGAAGCCCCAACTTTGAAGCAGCTCATACGGGAAGGCCTTGGAGGGAGGGAATGGCCACCTGGACAGGAGCCGCCTGGGGGGGGGGAGGGCAGGGACGTGGCAGCCCAGAAAGGTGGCAAGGCATTGCATCCTGGCCACAGAAGGCCATAGTTCTGCTTCGTTCTGTGGCTTCTGGCTGTCCCATTTTAGAAAGGACTCTGGCAAACTGGAACGGCTCCATGGAAAAGTAAGCGGAAGCCGCCTCCTGTGAGGAAGAACGGGGAGCGCTCACTGTGCTTCTTCTTCTGAAGAAGAAGTTACGGGAAACTGTAATTGTGGTTTTCAGAAGCCTGTAGGGCTCAAATATCTCTGCCAACTGTGGAGCTGGTTCAGTCTTTCTTCAGAAATCGGTGCTAGAAAACTGGGAGCGAAAATTCCAGGCTAACAAAGCTTGGCTGGACATGATGAGAGCCAAAGGGGGGCCCTTCCTCAGCAGGGGGATGGCTTTTCTGGGTGGGAGGTGGGAGCAGCCTGTGGAGGGTTGTCTCTCAGGGTTGCTTGTAGCTGCACAGGAGAGGCGGCCCGGCGGCCCGGGGGGGGGGCGGGCTACATGGCCCCTGCGGACCTGTTGGAGCCTTGATTCTCCCGAGGGGCAAGCAACACTCATTTCCAGGGGGGTGCCTGCCCGGTGGCACCTCCCTGTGCACCTGCAAGGCTCAGGGGTGAGCAAGGAGCATCTGTGGACTGTGTCCTCTCGTTCAGGTGCCAGAGCTTAAATGCCGGAAGGATACAGGAGCCTTCGCAGCAGGCAGCGCTTCTTCTATGGGAGCGCCAAGCCCCAAAGAGGCTGGGCTGGCAAGGAGGGCAGCAGCAGGCTAGAAACGTTGAGAAGATTACCATTTCTGCCTCTCTGCGCCCCCAGGAGGATGGGTTGGCAACTCAGGTGTCTCTGGGGCCACCACCTCGGGGGAGGGAGAGACAAATGCTTCAGCATCGCTCTTTCTGTGGCTCCTGGGCCACCAAGAGAGAGAGAGAGAGAAGTGGCAAGCAGAGCACGGTGGGGCTCTGTCCAGAGCTGCCAAACCGTGTGGACGGAGGAGTCTTGTTTCCTCTTGGCGCCAACATAGGAAGAGAGCAGCCGGGCACCTCTGGGTCCAGGAGAAGGGCCCAGGGTGGTACGGATGGAGGACGAGGGGAGTGGAGCTACTGTTGCCTGAAAGGGGGGGGGGAGCGGTGAGAGGACTTAGTAGGAATTGGGAGGTCATGTTGTGCGCCCCCTCCAAACAATGATGGTCATTGCTGGGCGAGGGGGGAGCAACCCAACAGAGGACCAGTCGCGCACTGTTGGGTCTTCAGAGAACAGGGACAGGCGTGGATGTGAAAAACAAGTCCGTTCCTTCCCCCTCCTGTAGCGTTAACTGAAGGAAAGGCAAAAGTCTAGTCTCTGGGCAGGAAGCCTCAGTGGCACATCTCCAGACTGGGTGACGACCGACCGGAGTTGCGAGACCCAAGGGCTGGTGTGGTGCTTGGCGGCAGCAGCCTCTGGAGAAGGACAAGACCTTGGTCCGGGTCCTGGCGGCGTCCTCGTTGCTTCAGCCGGGCTGGTCTTTGGAATCCTGACTCTGAAAGTGATGAGCCGATCGGGCGATGGCACCTTCCAGCGTTTGCAGCATGGACCCGTGGCGGGCGACAGCCGATTGATTTCGGTTCCTCCAGAGGCCAGCATGCAAGTCAAGCAGCTGCTTTGAGGCAAGTCCTGTTGGGAAGGACTCTCCCTGAGAACGGAAGGCGCAGTGCAGCAGAACCTCCTCCCTTGAAAGGGGCTGGATCCTCAGTTTGAGCCCTTTTTCTTTCTCTCTCTAAGCAGAGGTGACCCAGCACAGGTGCTGTGCCAGAGGGTGGCAGATGCACTGGGAGCGGGGCTGGACTAGATCACCTCTGAGGTGCCTTCAGACTCCATCCTATGATCATGGTAACCGATTGGCCGTTTATTTATTAGCTGCTGTGTTTTCAACAGTGGTTGCACATTCGGCCCGGCCTTCGTAGGTGCCCCGACTGCCACGCTCCCTTCCCCTCTGCCAGGAACAAGGTCCTCTTTCCGGCTCTGCATTTGGTGTCCGGCCATGGAGGCCAAGGGCAGCAGCGGGGGGGGGGGGTTAGGGAGCTGACTGCCAAGCACCTCGTAATTTCTGGGACACCCCTCCAGCTCCCTCCTTTCTCCCCCCCTCCTTAGCACCCATCTCTTGTGTGGGGTCTGTTGTGCTTCGTGGCTCAGGCACTTCCCTTGCTTAGAAGCAAAAAGGAATGGGTCGGAGAGGGGCCTGCTCTGTGGCAATGGGCACCCAGTGGGGAGAAGCAGCGCAGGGGGCGGAATGTGGGGGTGGTCTGTAGGCTAACTCATGGTTTGAGAATAAAAGCACCTCCCCCCAAAAAAAAATGTTGCAGTGAGGACGGAGGGAGGAGAAGAGTGCTGTTGGTGTGGCAAGATTGCACCCCTCAAATGCCCCCCTGCTTAGGCAGAAGGGAGAGGATGTTCCTCGCCCTCCTGTCCAGGGGGGGGGGGAGGAAGGGGGGAGGGGGGGCTTATTAGGAGGATCTGCTGGCCACTGCAGGGGAAGCCAGCCAGCTCCTCTTCTCTGCCCTGTTTTCACTTTTCCCCCTTTTTGAGTGAATGTGCGTGACCTCCTGGGACATGACCTCCTGGGACATGACCTCCTGGGACAGTCCTGGGAGTTGCAAGAGGGGTAGCAGTGGTTCTCAGCTAGGGTGGGCAGATGGGTGCCTTTGCAGGATCTGTGCCACCGAGGAGGAAGTGGGTTGGAAAGGGCTGTGGTTCTGTTCTGCTGGGAAGGAATTGGGGCAGCGGGGGGTGGTGTGGGGGGGGGGAATGTGTCTCCAGAAGGGTTGTGGGTCAAGGAAGTGGCTCTGTGGGGATCATGACAAAGCCAGCAGGAGGGGGACATCCCGGTGGCCTGGGAATCCAGCCCCCGCCGTCCGTCCGTCCGTCCTCCACACTTTCTTCTCTGAATGCTTTCTCTGTGTTTTGCTCAAGAAGAGACAGCAGGTTCCACCCAGGATGAAGCCGTTCTCAGGACCCAAAGCATGCCTGTCAGTGACTCCCCCAGCCCAGCCAGGTCCCTCTCCTCACCGCTGGGGGGGGGAAGAAATCCTGGTTGGAAAGCGCCGTTGCTCTCTTGGAGCACAATGACTAAGTGTCACCTGATGCTGGCGACAGCTGCTGCCTTGCCCCCTCCCCACCGCCGCCCCTTTGCAGGGACAAAAATGGCATCTGGGATTCCATAGGGTCCATGTGACAGCCTAAAAATATCCCGGCCGGCCGGTCCAGGGCAGGGGGCGAGGGCTAGAGGCAGCTTCTTGAGCGGTGGTGGAGGGAGAGTCTGGCTGGGCAGGAGGGAGACCCCAAGGGAGGAAGGAGAGAAGTCAGGTGTGAAGAGTTAAAAGAGAGGAGCTGGGGACAGGCAGACACACAGACAGGTGGTCTCTGTGTGTGTGTGTGTGTGTGTGTTGGGGGCCAGAAGAAGCCTTTGGAGGAAGCGGAAGGGCGTGTGGGGTGCAGGGAGGTCATCCGTTGGAGTCCCTCGGAGCCAGTGGACGGGCCAGGGCCAGGGCATCCGCGGGGATGAACTTTGCCGTGGGTTTCAAGCCGATGCTGGGGACCTCGCAGAGCATGGACAACCTGGAGAAGCAGCTGATTTGCCCCATCTGCCTGGAGATGTTCACCAAGCCGGTCGTGATCCTGCCGTGTCAGCACAACCTCTGCCGCAAGTGTGCCAACGACATCTTCCAGGTGAGCCGTTAAGGGCCCCTCCCGCACTGGGCGAGAGCCACCTCTGGAGAGTGGGGGCCCAGTCTGGTCTGGATGGGCCCCAGCCTGTGATGTCTCCGGGGGGGGGGGCTCAGGTCACGGATGCCCCTGTGGTGAGTGGCTCAGACATCCCTTGAGATGGAAAAGGAGCCGTCGCACCCAGGGATAAAGGGGCCACGGACCTCCAGGTGGCGATGTGTGTGTGTGTGTGTGTGTTCACACCGTTCCCTTGTGCCCTGGTTGAAGAAGGAAGCTGGGATCCTGAGCACATACTTGGCCACAGCTTGACACTGAGATCTGCAGTGGTGAAGGTGGGGCAGGGCCGAGGGGGTCTCTGTCCAGTGGGGAGCTCTCGGGGAAGAGACTCGGGTCGCTGGGTTCGGGTGCTGCCAACTGAGCTGCCCGCCTCACCTTCTGGCCACACCTTCAAGGAATGCTCTGGGGAGGGTTGTCCAATCTCCCAGGGAGCGCTGCCTACACACCTTGGCCGCAGGTGGGCTACATGCTTCCTTGAGGTCTTGCCAGGCTCAGGACACACACACACACCTGCCAAAAACCTACCCCTTCAGAAAGCAATGCACGGCTGCACCGAGGAGGAGGTGTGTTCCACCTGTAAAAGGGGAGGGAGGGGCTCCCTGGTCTTTTTTAACACACACACACACACACACACACACACACACACACACACACACACACACACACACACACACGGATGATTTTCCAAACCAGAAGCAGACTTTCTGTGTTGTTCTTGTTCTTCTTGTTGTTGTTACAGTATTGTGTTTGGTGTTCTGGGGGCGCTGCAGGATTCTGAGGGCAGGACACCCGCCTCTGGCCCTTCCTGGTTCTTGAGCCCACAGTGAGCAAAAAAAACCCCTCAGCCTACAAAAGAAATTGTTCTTCAAAGGTTGCCTTCCAGACCCCCCCAATTGCTCGCTGCTGGACTCTCCCACAACATAAAGGCACCCCACTGGACCACCGCAGACACCCAGGTGTGGGGTCACACTGAGCCTACAGCAGCCTCAGTAGCCCTTGGCCCAAAAGCCCCTGGGCCAAACTCTCCACCTGCCCCCCCCAGTACTCACAGGATTTCGTAGTCACCCAGGTGTGCACACACACGTGTGTGTTAAGTGTGGGAGCTCACCATAGGCCAAAGAGCTGGGGGGGGGAATCTGAGGGGCATCTGCTTCTGCCCATGCAGTGCCCCTCGGCCTCCAGACCCCGGCCGGAGGGCGAGGCCCCTGCTGGCCATGAGTGTGGCCTCCTCCTCCTCCTCATTCTCCAGGACTGACTTCAGAGGCTTTGTGGGTGGGGGGCCCATTCCCGGGGGGGAGATGGGGGCAAACACAGTAAAGCTTCGGGGTAGCCTCTTCCAGCCCTTCAAAGGGATGGCCCTCTCATCTGTGCAAGTGAGGGTTGGGGGTGACCAAAGCGATAAGTGGGCTCATGTCACCACCTGGGGAAACCATCAGGAAAAGGACCGGGGCCAAGCCTCACGCAAGGCACCCTTGAGTCTTAGGGGCCCATCTAAAGAAAGGCTCCTGCAGCCCACGGTTTGCCTGGTTAGGGTCTCCAGACCTTAATCGGAACGCGGTCCTTTCCTTGCCCACATATGGAGGGGATGGAGAGGGTTAACAGGCGGCAGCGGCTACACACCCAGGGCTAAACTGTCCGCCCTATCCAAAAATCTAAATGGAGGAATAAAGACCTGGCATGCCAGTTCCTTCCCCCCCACCCCCCCGCCCCGCAGGCCATTTCAGTCCTATAGACAGGAGGGGGCTCCTCCAATCCCCTCCCCTCCACCTACCCAGCCATTCTTTTTTCACCTGAATTCTCCAGTCCCTTCAGCCAAATGAGGCCCTTTCTTAGGAAAGCTTCACTGAGATGGAGTCAGCCACAGAAGAGAAAAAGCTTGGTCTTTTCTCTCCCCCCCACCTTTATTTTGGCTTCTGCTGCTGCTGCCACCCACCGAGGGGCTCAGACGCCAGGCAGCTGCCGGCAGCAGCAGCAGGAGGCCCTTCTCCTAATATCTTGGGCCCCGGGCTGCTGAGGGCCTCCGAGAGCAAACCCACCACCTTGAGCCAAGACCAGAGGCCAATTGGAAGCCAGCACAGGTTAGACGGGCCGCCCCCCCCCCAACTAGGCGACCCCGTTCGGTTTCAGTAGAACAGGGGGTGTCCACACTGGGAAAGGGGATGCAGTCCACTCTCTGTGCTTAAAAGGGTCTACTCTTCAGCGGGATCCATTTCAACTCTCCCCTGAGCGATCCTTCCATTCACACTGGAGTTTGCAGTGCGAGTCAGTTCCATCCAGAGCAAGGCTGACCCCAAGCAAGAATTCTCCAGTTTACTCATAAGTAAAGAGGCTGCAGCCAGGGATAACTGCAGCATGAGGGGAAAAGGTGGGGGGGTGAAGGTTGGGGCCATGCAAGGGAGGTAAACCCACCCACCGGTTCCCCCTTCCCTTCTCCTCAGGTGGGGCTCTGGTGGGTTTAGACTTCCTTGTGGGGGCAGAACTCCTATGAGTCCACCTTCGCCCCCTTCCCTGCCTTCTTTCTTGGCCGTCATTCGCAGGCCGGAGCGACTTCCCTTGGTTGGTGTTGTTCAGTAAAAGAAGTGGCAAAGAACTCACCTGGCCTGGGATTAGAATTTCACTGCATTGATTAGGGAAATATTTTTAAAGAAGACGACGACGAAGATAGAGGAGGAGGGGGCTTCTCTGCCCTCGCTTTCAGGGCCACCCAATATGTCACAAGGGTTGTCACTGCAGTTAACACCGGCCGCCCCCCAGTGCCGTTTTGCTGAAAGGTACCTGTCTGCACAGACAATGAGCTATTTCGGACTGCTCTGCGTCTTGCCAAAAAGAATGCATGCCTGAGCCCTGTGCCAGAGAGGCGTGGGGCTGCTTTTAAAGGGGAAGGGTGGTCTTCCTAAGTAGAAACACAGGTGGATGGGGTGCTCCCCCCCCATCTAAACAGTGCCAACAGCGAGCTATATAAACAGTCTATAGGGCAGTGTGGACAGACTATAAAGGCTGCGGCAGTCTTTCCTGCAGGCGTTCAAACCCACTTTGTTTTCTCTGCTTCCTGGGGCAGTAAAACCAGGCAGAGCCACAGAGGCTGAGCTTAAAGTGAAAAAAGAAAGATGTTCTATTTGGAAAATACAATGATAGGAAAGCCTAAACCTTAATTGAAATAGCTGACCCTGTGTGAGGCTCGAGCATCGGACCCTGGGCAGGGACGGAGAGGGCCGGAAGTGGCAGACTCTTTCTCCCTAGAGAGCAGCTGTGGCCTCCTTCACAAACAAAGAGGCACTCTCTGCACACCTTGTTCAACAGGGTGAGGGGGAGAGCGGCCTTTCTTTGCCATCACCCCCCCCCACACCCCCACACCCCCTCACACACACACACACTGCAGCTGTTAAGGCTGCTGTTTGCTGCTCTAGGCGTGTCTGCCTTTGAAAAGGGCTTAAGTGAAGGATGGGGGGGGCAGACTCCCCTCAGTTGTGGGCTTTAGGAGCCCCGTAACTCCACACTCTTGACCTAACTCCATCAAATTCTGATTGGCTTCCAAATTCAACTGGTTTTGATCTGTCAAACCTGAAACGGCTCCATGCCAGAACAGCTGAAAGGGCCCCCCCTTTCCGGTCTGTTCCTGCCCAGAGCCTGAGATCCCACCAGAGGCCCTCTTGGGCCTGAGAGGAGCCAGAGAAGTTCAGGCCACGCTTCGAGGTGGCTTCTGCGTCCCATGGGGAGGGAAGCCACTCCAGACTTTCAAACGGCCGCGGATGTGCTGGGCTGTCTGCATGGTGCTGGGTTGGGTTGGGGGGGGTCTCTCTGCTACCTCCCTGTGGTTGCTTCAGTCCCATCTGCAGGTCTTTGGGGCAACGCCAAATGAGGAGCTCAGGCTTCTGGTCTCCAGCCCGCTCTCGGGCTTCCTCTGTCTCGCCCACAGGCCTCCAACCCCCTGTGGCAATCCCGCGGATCGACTTCTGTGTCCTCCGGTGGCCGATTCCGGTGCCCCTCCTGCCGGCATGAAGTGGTGCTGGACCGGCACGGCGTCTATGGGCTGCAGAGGAACCTCCTGGTGGAGAACATCATTGACATATACAAGCAAGAGTCCTCCCGGTGAGCAGCTGGCGGTGGAATGGGACCAGCCGCCTCCCTCCCTCAACTGCCCTGACCCTCCTCCCCCAACAGAGACCAGAGCAGGGGATCCACCTGCCCACTGATCACAGGAGCCCTCCTTGGGTCTGGCCCAGCCCTTTCCAGGGAAGGCTTGTCCATCCACAGCAGGCAGCTGTGCTGGGGCTCACCCAACCAGTCAGCCAAACGCAAGAGAAAAGGCAGACCATTCAGCCCCCGCTCCCCGCTCCAAGGAACGTTTCAGAGCAGCCCCCGTTGAGTTCCATGAGGTTGGGTGGCATAGGGTGGGGGCTTCTCCCTCTTTGGGCCCTCATTGTCCCTGAACCCTCACAAGCTCCTGCCAAATAAATTATTTTAGTCATGAAGATGCCACGTGGCCCAGGTGGCTTTGGCTGCAAGGTTATGCACCAGTGCAGGCCAGTCCCACCTTCTGGCCTAGGATCCGGTGCCGGTCTCTGACCAGCCATGGGGCCATCGGACTGGCCGCTGTTTCTTCTCCTGGGCAGACCTGGAACCCCTCAGCTCCCTTCTGCTGCAAGTCAGGGAGACACTCCACCTGTAACCCCGCCTGCTTAATCTGTGGTCTGACGTTCTCCCAGTTGAAAGGTGGGCACACAAGCATTCATTCCACAGTGCAAAGGGGTTTCCTCCTTTGTGAAGCTGTCCTACCCGCCCGCCCCCAATGATGCATGAGAGCTGCATCGGCTCAGGTATTTATTTATTTATTTAATTGTTTTTAAATATGTTTACCTCGCCTTTCTCCTTAAAAGGACCCAAGGCGGCTTACATCAGTTAAAAGACAATATAGAAGCTAAACAAGAGTGAGTACACAAATACTTAAAAGGACGAAACATATACAAATACCATACAAAAAAGAAAACATAAGCAACACCAAAACACATTCAAAGCAGGAAGGCCTAACCATCCATTTAAAACCCCACGCAGGCAGGCAGGCAGGCAGGCGGGCAGGCAGGCAGGCAGGCAGGCAGGCAGGCGGGCGGGCAGGCAGGCAGGCAGAAAGCTGGCCTGAAGAGAAAGCCCTGCCTGTGCCTGCTTGCCTGCAGTCATGCCCTTTCTTTTCTGCCACATGGTTTTGTTGTGGGGGATACCATACATTTTTCCAGCGTGCCATCATTTGCAACTTCTGGGGAAAGCTTTCCATTTACCTATTTACACATTCACCACCATTATCTGAAGCACCTTAAGCTTGTTTTCAGATTTATTCCTCTCTCTGGTAAGGCACTCCTTCAGTTTTGCAATAGCATCGCCCTTGTCTACATATCCAGTAGATCGTGGTGTAAGCTGAGAAATCCCCTGGAAACCTGACAAAATTATCTCCATTTGCTTCCTACCGTTGGAAACAAAGTTTATCATCATGAGTCAACGCTAGAGGGCGCTGCGTGGCTTTTCCTTGGACTGATGGCGAAGTCTCTCTTGATTCCCTTCTTTCGAAGCCAAATTTGGCCACTTCTGGTTCTGGGCATGATTCCGAGTTTACTCCTCTTACACGTAACTAAATGAAGATATATGTGCCTGTACTCATGTCCCAATGTCCTGGGAAGAGACTTGAAGCCGTTTTTGTGAAGGCATCTGTTGGCTTGAGCATGTCGTGAGAATGGCTGAGGGTCGGATTCCCAAAGATCTCCTGGATGGAGAATTAGTGCAGGGAAATCGCCCCAGAGGGAGACCACATCTGCGATACAAAGAGATCTGCAAGCGGGATCTGAAGGCCTTAGGAATGGACCTCAACCGATGGGAAACCTTGACCTCTGAGCGTTCAGCCTGGAGGCAGGCAGTGCATCACGGCCTCTCCCAATTTGAAGAGTCCCTTGTCCAGCAGGCCGAGGCAAAGAAGCAGTCTCGAAAGCAGCAAGGCCAGGGAGCTGGACAGGGGACAGATTGGATTTGTCTTCAGTGTGGAAGGGATGGTCACTCTCAAATTGGCCTTTTCAGCCACACTAGATGCTGTTCCAAGACCTCCATTCAGAGCACTTTACCATAGTCTCTCAAGACTGAAGGATGCCTAATCTATTCTAATCTGTTGCTACACATTGTTGCAATGTGTAACCTGTATAATTAAATTGTAAACCATCCAGAGAGTGCTTGAAGCACTATGGGGCAATATAGAAACAGCACACTTTGCTTTTGCTTTTGGTGGTGGTGGTGGTGGTTCATTTGCGCTGCCTTGGGAAGTAACACGGGATGGCACCTAAGTCTGTTTTCACTAAGCCATACAGAACCACATTTACAGAAATGCAGAACCTACAGACCACCTTGATAAAAAGTAAAGGCAACCACCAGGCTTTCTGACAGGCACCAAGGTATCTCTTTTGTGAATACTGCTGGGAAAATTCTGGCAAGAAGCCTTCTGAATTGCTTCAGAGAGAGACGCCCCCTGCCAGAAGGGCCGGAAGAGGAACTGTGGACATTGGACAGCCACACGCCAAAGTGCCGAGAGCAGCCAGCCAGCCAGCCTCCACATCATGTTCAGGGGTTGGGCTGAAGCTTTTGATACGTTATTACATGAAGAAGGTCAATAGGAAATCCTGAAACCATGCTGAGCTCCTGAGAAATCCACATATACCCTTCAAGAATTCCATGACAAAGCTTTGGATTCTCAACGCAAGATCATGTCATCCTCAACAACCTTTCCCCCTTACAAACGGTGTAAAACAAGGCTGTGTTTCTGCGCTGACATTTTTTTCTAGCCTTCTGTTTTCCACCATATTCTGAGCTGCTTGCAGGGAGGAAAATACTGGTGTCGACCTTCAATATGGAAAGTGGTTCAATCTGAGGCCTTGGCAGGCAGTAACTGAAATCTTCTTTTGCACAGAGTGAAGGCTCTTGTATACCGGATGATTTCATTCTCACTGCAGCCACTCTTCTAGATACACACAGAAATCATGGACGGTCTTTCTCTGCTTGTAACAGTTTTGGCCTGAGGGTCAATCCTAGTAAGACGGTGGTGATAGACCAACCTGCTCCAGTTATATTTTATGAAGCACCAGTCCTGAAGGTATACAAACACACCTTTTCTGCAGTGCTTCTTGTCAGCAGCATCCTCTCCCAGTGTGTTCTCCTTGACCATGAAGTGGCCTCATGAAACTCTAAAGCCAGCATTGCCTTCAGGAGAGGGCAGTCCTCTGTGTTGGAATTGATGTGGAATCAGTCTTTCTGTGAAGCACTGCTCTGTGCTCTCTGCTTTACTTTATACTACATACGGAAGCCCCATCTCTTTCATCTTACCTGTCTTTGGAAAATTCTCAGCATCAAACAGCAGGATACAGTCCCTAAATTCTTGACGTAAACAAAGATCACAAGCATTTTGGCAATCTTGAAACAACCACTTGGGTCAGATGGCCACGTCATGCAGGATGGCCACGTGCCTTCTATGGAGAGCTTGTTGCAGGTGCTCAGGGGCATGGCAGACCAAAGAAACTATTCAAGAATACACTGAAGACCAAAATTAACACGGAGCCTTTTATTTACTTTGCATCATTTATGTATAGGCTGCCTTTCTCTCATGTCAACTGGGAAGCGCTCACTCAAGGCTGAAGCGCTTGGTGAAAGGCTGCCAGACAAGGAGCTAAAGAATTCAAAATAAAAAGAATCAAGGATGCAGAAAGGAAGAGAGAGACTTAAGAAAGCAAGGGTGGAGCTTTTTGAGAGCCCAACAAGCCCAGGATCAGGCTCACTGGTCCCCACTGTTTCTGTGTCTTTCTGAAATCATGCCAGGCTGATTCATCAGCAGCGGGCCCACTGGCGTGCAACTGCTCAACCTTTAGCACCTGCATCTTCTCTCGCCCCCCCCTCACCAGATGGTGAACCGGATGGAGACAAAGGGTGAACTATTGTCATACAGAGGTTTGTCTCCGTTTGGACACCACATAATACAATCTTCATCATCAAATTCTGTTCTGGAAGCTTGCTTCACTTTTTTTTCCTGACAGAGAAAACATGTTAGTATAGATTGTTGTTGTTGTTTAGTTGTGCCCGACTCTTTGTGACCCCACGGACCAGAGCACACCAGGCCCTCCTGTCTTCCACTGCCTCCTGGAGTTGGGTCAAATTGATGTTTGACCCTGTCCATCGATCTCATCCTCTGTCGTCTCCTTCTCCTCTTGGCTTTAAACTTTCCCAACATCAAGGTCTTTTCCAAGGAGTCTTCTTATGAGATGGCCAAAGTACTGGAGCCTCAGCTTCAGGATCTGTCCTTCCAGTGAGCACTCAGGGTTGATTTCCTTCAGAATGGATAGGTTTGTTCTCTTTGCACTCCAGGGGACTCTCAAGAGCCTCCTCCAGCACCACAATTCAAAAGCATCAATTCTTCGGCGGTCAGCTTTCTTTATGGTCCAGCTCTCACTTCCATACGTCACTACAGGAAAAACCATAGCTTTGACTATTTGGACTTTTGTTGGCAAGGTGATGTCTCTGCTTTTTAAGATGCTGTCCAGGTTTGTCATCACTTTTCTCCCAAGAAGCAGGCGTCTTTTAATTTTGTGGCTGCTGTCTCCATCTACAGTGATCATGGAGCCCAAGAAATTAAAATCTGTCACTGCTTCCATATCTTTCCCTTCAATTTCCCAGGAGGTGATGGGACCAGTGGCCATGATCTTAATTTTTTTGATGTTGAGCTTCAGACCGTTTTTTGCACTCTCCTCTTTCACCCTCATTACAAGGTCCCTTAATTCCTCCTCACTTTCTGCCATCAGAGTGGTATCATCTGCATATCGGAGGTTGTTGATATTTCTTCCGGCAATCTTAATTCCGCCTTGGGATTCCTCCAGTCCAGTCTTCCGCATGATGTATTCTGCATATAAATTAAATAAACTGGGGACAATATACAGCCTTGTCGTACTCCTTTCCCAATTTTGAACCAATCAGTTGTTTCATATCCAGTTCTAACTGTTGCTTCCTGTCCCACATATAGATTTTTCAGGAGATAGATAAGATGGTCAGGCACTCCCATTTCTTTAATGACTTGCCATAGTTTGCTGTGGTCCACACAGTCAAAGGCTTTTGCATAGTCAATGAAGCAGAAGTAGATGTTTCTCTGGAACTCTCTGGCTTTCTCCATAATCCAGCACATGTTAGCAATTTGGTCTCTAGCTCCTCTGCCCGTTCGAAATCCAGCTTGGACTTCTGGGAGTTCTCGGTCCACATACTGCTGAAGCCTACCTTGTAGGATTTTGAGCATAACCTTGCTAGCATGTGAAATGAGTGCAATTGTACAATAGTTGGAGGATTCTTTGGCACTGCCTTTCTTTGGGATTGGGATGTAGCCTGATCTTTTCCAATCCTCTGGCCACTGCAGAGTTTTCCAAACATGCTGGAATATTGAGTGAAGCACCTTAACAATGTCACCTTTTAGGATTTTCAATAGTTCAACTGGAATGCCATCACCTCCACTGGCCTCCTTGTTAGCCATGCTGTCTAAAGCCCACTTGACTTCACTCTCCAGGTTGTCTCGCTCAAGGTCAGAAACCACAGTATCTGGGTTGTCCAGGACATTCAGATCGTTCTAGTATAATTCCTCCGTGTATTCTTGCCACCTCTTCTTGATGTCTTCTGCTACGAGATCCCTGCCATTTTTGTCCTTTGTCATGTCCATCTTTGCACAAAATGTTCTTTTAAAACCTCCAATTTTCTTGAACAGATCTCTGGTTTTTCCTTTTCTGTTATTTTCCTCTATTTCTTTGCACTGTTCATTTAAGAAGGCCCTCTTGTCTCTCCTTGCAATTCTTTGGAAGTCTGCATTCCATTTTCTGTAGCTTTCCCTATCTCCCTTGCATTTTGTTTCCCTTCTCTTCTCTGCTATTTGTAAGGCCTCGTTGGACAGCCACTTTGCTTTCTTGCCTTTCCTTTTCTTTGGGTTGGTTTTAGTTGTTGCCTCCTGTACAATAGTTATACTCAAATCTGGAGTATAAAGGCAATGAAAATCATTGCATTCACAGTCATATTTTCTGGTAATAAGGCTGTTCCTTTGCTCTCTACAGTTAGCACTTCCCCACTGGATTTAAAGGTGGGTAATACTTTTTACTGGACCACTGAAAAATCATACCAACTGCATGCTTTCATGGGGGAAAATCCACTTCTTCAGGCTTAACACAACTCCATCATGGATAGTGCACAAAGAATGTGGACATGGGTCCAAAAATGGTGGTATGTGCCTGAGGGGGTGGTCCCAGGCCCCTCAAGGCCATGTTGTCCAGCATCCTTGCAGCATGGTTTGGAATCTTTTACATCCTGCTCTCGAGAACAAAAGGCTGCGGATTTCCCTGTGATTTCTCTCTCTCTCTCTCTCTCTCTCTCTCTCCAGATCCCTTTAAATTTAAATGTGGTTTGTCCCTGTGTGTTGAATTTCCTGTTTTTCTGCATCCCTGTGTTTGCTCCTGATCCTCTGGCAGGATTCCCAGGGCTTCGGCATTTCCAGCCTCTCTGGCGCCACCTAGGGTCATCTTTGCTGAATTACTTGGCACTCTTGGCACATTCTTACTGTACTTTATTGTCATTTCTGGCAATTTCAGTTTCTTAGCTTTGCTATTAGACTCTCCAGTTCAATTTAATCTTCCTACAATAACACAGGATAATATGCAGACTCCTTCCAAATACGGCTCTATCAGATCCTACAAAAGTACATGACTAAGAATTGTTTCACCACAATCAACGCCAAAACATTTAACTTTTGTTGAGATATCTTGGTATCTCTATTGATATAATCAGTAATGGCTTATTCTTTGTCTGATTTTAAAAGCATCCATTCTCTAATAAGCTGCTTCTTCTTCTTCTTCTTCTTCTTCTTCTTCTTCTTCTTCTTCTTCTTCTTCTTCTTCTTCTTCTTCTTCTTCTTCTTCTTTTAAGATTCCAGATTTCCTTTGCCCTGCTTTACCCACAAATTGAATTAATAAGAGAATCAAAAACTGAATTTACAAGATGTCCGGGGTCTAGACTATCTTCTCTTCGCGGCTCCTGCAGGCTTCTTCTTCAGGGTTCTTTTGCAGTTACTTCAAATAAACCACAAGCTTGCAAAAAAAAAGGTCCTCATACCATTCTACGTAGAGAACAACTGGGCTAAATAAAAATGAGAGAGAGAGAGAATAACTGGGCAGTAAAGCGTAGGGCTTCTCCTTCTTCGTAGTCTCAGCAAATGCACACAGATGGGTCTCAGTGCGCTTGTGCAGAGACTCTCAGAAATTGCTAGAGCTTTTACGCATGTGCGCTAGGACCTCCCTCTGGTTGTGCTCAGCCCCCCCCCCCGGGGCACAGAGTGCCTCAGTTCCTTTTTTTTGCCGCTGCAGCAGCAGCAGCACCTCAGCTACAGAGCTATGCTGGTTTCTGAAAGTTTACTTACCTGCCATTCTGGTTCTTCGAGGGGTCCTCTGTGAATCCACACGTCCTGCCCGTCCTCCCTTCCGTCCGTCACCCCTTTCCTTTTTTCCTGCATGCTCAGCAGCGCCGGCTGTCCTTCGGAACTGAGGCACTCTGTGCCATGGGTGAGGCACGGGGGTCCTGATGGACACATGTCAAAGCTCTAGAAGTTTCCGAGAGTCTCTGTGCAAGCACTCTAAAACCCAAGTATGTAAATTCTCAGATGACCCCTCAAAGAACCAGTGACCGATCAGTAACCTCTCTTTTCTGGACTCCATTTTTGAAGAGTGGAGGAAGAAAAGTTTATTTAGACCAGCTTCTTTGAGCTCAGTGGGCTGGGAGGAGGGGGGTTGTGGTTCAAAGTGGTTTTTACTGTGCAAATCTAGCCTTTTTGACTATAGGGGAATGTTCACAAGGTGAGAGAACAGAAGAGGTTCCTCTCAGCAGCAGCAGCATTAGCAGCAGCACTCTAAGGGCTGTGCACCCTCGCAGTCTCCCCCCCCCCATGGCTGTTCATCCCCCATTAAAGCAGGTAGAAGCAGTGAATACAAACCCTTAAGACAGGAAAACCCCACCCCCCCACCCCCACCGGCCTGCTTCTGACTGGAGAAACCTGTGCCTTTGGAGGGAGGGAGCTGGGGAGAGGAGCCACAGAGCCAGGAAAGAGAAGGGAGGCTGCCAGACGGGGCCCTGGGGAGGAGATCTGCCTGGTGACAGGCAGGAGGAAGCCAAGGCCAGGGGGTCCAAAGGGTGGGTTCCCCCACTCTCCAGATCTGGGCTGGGCGGGAGCTTCCAGGCAGGGCTTGGGGGGGGGGTCCAGGCCAATACCTTTTGGGATATGTAAGTGACAGATGTGAGGCTGTAACCTCCAAAATAAATATTAAAGGGTTTACTTTGTTTGTTGGTTCATTTTGGGTGCTCTAAGCATCTTTGGACATGTGAGGGAGGGGTCCGGCTTCACAATGGCTTTATATGACTGTGGTGGCCAGTGTGTGTGTGTGTGTGTGTGTGTGTGAATCCTGGCCCCCACCCTATCCAGAAACCATTCAAAGCAGCCCGTGTGTGGACTCATCCCCTCTCCCTCCCTCCCTTCTCGTCCTCCCTGTGGGCCTCCAGACCTCTGCACACCAAGACGGAGCAGCAGCAGCAGCTGCTGTGTGAGGAGCACGAGGATGAGAAGATCAACATCTACTGCTTGACCTGCGAGACGCCCACCTGCTCCATGTGCAAAGTCTTCGGGGCCCACAAGGACTGTGAGGTGGCCCCCTTGTCCAATATCTACAAGCGGCAGAAGGTACTGCCAGGGCAGCCGGGTGACTTCCTGGGCCCTCTGCCCTATGTCTCTTGGAGGGGGCGGTGACCCCCACCCCCACCCCTGACCACTGGGATGGTTTCCCCTTCCATGTCTGACCTGCCTGCTGATGCCCAAGTCTCAGGTGCAGCTGGGCCGCCTGGTGGGTTCTGGAGAGAGTGACCCCAGGAACGGGGCAGTGCTTTGAAGAGCCCAGGGGCCATGAGGAGCCCCAGTGGGGAAGCCCCCCTGAGCCTCGGCCACCTTTCTTCCTGTGCCTCCAGCCCCCCCCCCCACATCATCTCTCTCTCTCTCTCTCCATCTCTCTCTCTCTGTGCACAGGGGGAGTTGAGTGATGGCATTGCCATGTTGGTGGCAGGGAACGACCGCATCCAGGCCATCATCACCCAGATGGAGGAGATCTGCAAAACCATCGAGGTGAGGCGAGGGAACTTAGGGTTGGGGACTCCCCTCTGTCTCTGGCTCAGCCTGGGGTGGGTGGGCGGCGGGGGGGTGTCTGCCAGGCATCCCAAGGGCTGGAGGTGGTTCCCTGGGCCACCAGCCACCCTCCTCCCTGGTTTGTCCTGAAAGGGGAGGGCTGGGGCTCGGAATCACCCCCCCAACCCTTGGGGGTCCTTCCCCCTCCCTCCCTCCCTCCCCCCCTTGCAGGACAACGCGCGGCGGCAGAAGCAGCACCTTTGCCTGCGCTTCGACTCCCTGTACAGCATCCTGGAGGAGCGCAAGAAGGAGCTGCTGCAGGAGATCGGGCGCGAGCAGGAGGAGAAGCTCCAGCGGGTGCGGGGGCTCATCCGCCAGTACGGGGACCACCTCGAGGTCTCCTCCAAGCTGGTCGAGTCGGCCATCCAGTCCATGGAGGAGCCCCAGATGGCCGTCTACCTCCAGGTGCCTGCCGGGCGGGGCGGCGGACCGGGCTGGGCGCCGCGCGCGAAGAAGCGGAGGAGGCGGCGGGCCAGCCCAGAGGACGCCCGGGCCGTCGGGGACGCGGCGGCGGCGGCGGCGGGGAGGGGCGGTTACAGACCTGGAGGCTTCTGATGGGGGGGGGAGCAAACCAGGGGCTGACGGGGCCTCTCTTCCCTTCCCTTCCTCTCCCTGCAGCAGTCGAAGGAGCTGATCAAGAAGTGAGTCCCCAGAGACGGAGGGGGCAAGTGCTTCGCCAAAGACAAACCCACCCGCCCCCGCGCGCGCTCCTTCATCCCGCGGGGGTTGGCCCAGGGAGGGAGGGAGACAGCTCCAGCCCCCGCGCTCCCCCTTGGTCGGCCTCCGCAGAGGAGGGAGGGGCAGGGGAGAGGCTCCCCTTCGGGAGGGGGCACCCCTGCGGCCCCCCTCCCGCCCGGCCACCTCTCCAGCTCTGGCTTCTCCCTGGGGGCGGGTGGGGGGGCTCTCCCTCCGCAGGATCACGGACATGTCCAAGGTGTCCATGAACAGCCGCCCGGAGCCCGGCTTCGAGAACCTGGACCGCTTCGCCGTCAGCGTCGACCACGTGGCCGAAATGCTGCGAACCATCGACTTCCAGACAGGTGCGGGCCGGCGGGCAGGTGCGGGCGGTCAGGGGCCCGGGAGAAGGGCTTCCGTCGGCCCACCTTCGCTGGGGCCCCAACCGGTCCCGAGAAGCCTCGCCGCGCTCTGCCCCGCCGCCCGGGCAGGGCGGTGCCCTCGGGCAAGGTGGGGACAGAAAGGGGGCGGGAGCGCTGGCGTTTCTTCGCTCCCTCCCCACCACATCCCCGCCACGACTCGGGTTTTTTGGTGCGGGGGGGGTACATTCTAAGTGGCAAGGCTGGGGCGTTTGGGATGATGCTGGAAGGAACCCCCACCCCCGTTTGCCGAACCGGGCGTGGGGTGACCCCCTACCCGGGGTTCCCCTCCCTTCCTGACCGGCTCCCCTTCCTGCCTCCCTCTCAGATCCTGCAGGGGAGGACGGGGAGCCGGAAGGGCCTGGCTCCGAGGGAGGGGGCGACGCAGGCGAGGAAGAACATCCGGAGGGGGCCGCTGGCGTGGAAGGTGAGTGGGGCCGGGAAGGGGAGGGAGAGGGCAGGAACTGGGTGCATGGCTGGCGCGGGGGGGGCAGCCTGGAGGAGCTTCCACGGGGCTCCGCGGATGGACGGGACTCCCTAGCGCCCGCCTGGGCAAGGAAGTCGTTCGCCAATTTAGAGAAGGGGAGAGGGGTGGGAGTGGGGGAGGGGGAGGGGAAACCTCCGTCCGCTCGAGGAATGGGAGGAGGGACAGAAACGGGGGCGAGCTGGTCCAGGAATCTCCTGTGGAAGTGATCCCCGGCCTTCCCCCCTCTCCCCCCTTGGTCTTCGGGCTCCGGCGCCGGGGGCCAAGAGGGCGCACCTCATCAAGACGGCGAGGCGCCTCGGAGCCCTGAGCCTTCCTCGCGGCCTCTTCTGGCCTTCCGCTCCGCTCCTCTTGTGGCGTGGAGCTCCGTAGGCTAAGGACTGCGCCTCAGGTGGAGCAGGCCCCTTCGGGGTCATACCACAGCTGCAGCCCTCCCGTTTCGCCGGGAACTCAACTGCCCGTTTCACGCCCTGCGGGTTGGGCTGCTCCCCTTCTCAGGACCCTGGAGAGTGGCCGGGCTCCGTCAGTCCCTGGCGGGCTTCTTCCTCCTTCACCCGCAGAAGCTTCGCATCCAAAGGAAGGCCAGATGAGGGAGGGAAGCCGAAGGGGGCTGCCCGGAAAGAAGGCCCTCCCAGCTTTGTACAAGTGCCAAGAGAAACTTTTGACAACCACCTGGCAGACATCCTTTGATTTGTATCCCTGCATCGAGCAGGGGCGTTGGGCTTGGTGACCCTTCCAGCTTCACTCTTCTATGATTCTTTCAAGTTCTTTTGTAATCTCCGGGCTTGGACCCTCGTTTCAAGCCCTTCCTCCTTGGCCCACCGGGGAGACAGGTGCGGGAGACTCCTGGGGGCTGGGCTCTCTCCGCCCGCCCCGGCGCTCCTCTCATCGCCGCTTAACCCTCTGCCCGCCCCGTCGGGCCACCCAGCCTCCAGGCTCTGCTCTCAGGCCTCTCTTTCTCCCGTTCCCTAGATGGAGAGAACCTGCCCAAATTCCGGCCCAAGACAGCAGGCTCTCCACGTGGTAAGTCCCCCCCCCAGCTCTGCTCCTACCCAGGGTGGGAGAGGAGGAGTTGAGCAGGGGAGGCGGGAGGGCAGGAATACGAGGCAGAGGCTGGCGGGGCGCGGAGGGGAATTCTTCCAAAAAAAGGAGGCCTGGCGCTTTTCCCCGGGCGCTGGGTGAAGACGGGATCCATCCTGCTGATTCACTTTGCCGCTCCAGGAGCTACAGCCAGCCCTCCCCGCGCCCTCACCTTCCTGTCGGTCACTATCCCAAATTGAAATGGGGGGGGTCTCACCAACAGGAGCAGCTGCAGATAGACCAGGGGGTGGGAGAAGCGGACTCCGCTCTGCCGATCCCGCTCCCTCCCCTAGAATAAAAAGGCTCTTCCTCAGGGGCACCCTATATCTGACCCCAAGGCAGGATCGGGCCTTTGGGGGGGCAGCTGTTCCCTGCGGCCGGCCCCATCGCCCCCTCTGGCCTTCCTTGGGGACCCTTTCACCTGGAGTCACGCCGCGGTCCTTCTGGCGCCGGATCCCGAAGGGCCAGCTACGGGGCGCTGCCGGCTTCTGAGGGCGCCTCTTGTCTCGCCCGCAGGCCAGCACTGAGGCGCGGCTGCCCAGACATCGGGAGAAGGAGCGGCGCCCCCCTTCCCCAGGGGTGGCCGAGGGGTGGCCGAAGCCGCTGCTGCCCCCACCCCTTCGCCGCCCCCTTGCTTTTGAGCTGCTGAGAAGAATAAAGCGGTCCCTTCTTTGCCGAAGGAATGTCGGGCAAATTCCTCTTTTTGTGGGACCCCAGCTTGGAGGGTGGGAGAAACCTGCCGGTGGGGCTTCGGGTGGTGAGGCAGCTTGACGGGGGGGGGGGCGAAGCGGAGGACCAGGGAGCCGGCGGCAAGCAGCCCCACTGACCACCACCCCGGTTTGTGTCCAGGAGAGAGGAGGCTGCGCAAGCGGGAGCTCAGCTACTTCGCCCCGCCTTGCGCCCGCCAAGTAGGCTCCCGCAAGGGCCCGGGGGCCCGTCGAGTTCCTCTGCAAACGCCTCCCTCCCTCAATGAGAAGGAAAAGTGTGTGTGTGTAGGGAAGAGGTGTGAGGGAGACGCGCAGCAGAAGCACAAGAGTAGACCATTGGTCTAGATGGGCGGGTTATAAATCTAATGAAATAAAAATTATTTTATACTCCCAAACAAGGGACTGGGAAGGAGGGTGTGTGTGTGTGTGAATGTGAGTGCGGGCAGCTTAAAGGGACCCCCGGGACGACTCCCCCCTCATTTCATTTCCACGCCTTCCTTTCTTCAGCGTGACCTTAGAGTAGACTGTGGGAGGGCAATGGGGGCGGCTCGCCTCCAATATTTCAAAGGGAGGCCACTCACCCCCGTCCCATCACGAGCCACCCTCGCTTCCGCCTCAAGGCACTTTCTCTCTCCCCCCCCCCCCCCGGCCTCCCTCTGCTTCGCGCAAGACCTCCGGCAGCGATCCCCGGGGTGCTCGCGGCCTTCCACACGGCCCTGGGTCTTGCAACCGTGGGCGCGGGCACGTGCAGGCCACCTTGCCGGCAGCCGGCCGAGCGAGTCGGCTCCCCTCCTTTTCTTAGCCTCGCCCCGAGGCCTTCATGCGGTGTGAGGGGAAGGAGGGGCGGGTGGGGGGGCAGAGCCTGCTTAGGCCAGAGGCTTAGAAGGGGCTCACGGCCGCAGGGACCGGCCGGCCCCTCGAGGGACGCCCAGAGCCGCGGCCGCCCCTTCCTCCCGCTCCCTTCTGCTGGGACGCCCCTGGACTTCATCCCAGTTCTGGAAGGCGGTCGGCAGAGGGTTCGCGAGAACATCCACGGACGCCTTTCGCGCTCTCGCCCGCGGCGCCTGGGGCGCTGGGGACCCGAACTCAGTTCCAGCAGCTGCGGGCGCCTCCCACCGCTGCCTTGCCCACCTTGGGCTGCGGCTCACCTCGCCCACCCACCCCCACGCCCCGTGTTTCCTTTGGGGGGGGAAGTGGAGGCAGTTTCTGACCCCCTCTCTCCCCCCCGCAGCAAACCGCTGCCCTCTCGTTCCCCCCGCCATCGCGCGCGCGCGGGGGGGGGAACCCTTGTGGTTGCTTTTAGCCTCCCTTGGAAGTCTGAGTGTGCCCCTTCCCGCCCGGGGCCCTGATCCCTCCTGGAGCCGGCTGTGCCCTCCTCCATCGGGGCCGCCGCCGCTTTTGCTGCCAGAGGTAGCAGCCTCGGCTGGAGCCGGTTTGGCAGCCCTGGGGCGGGGGGGGGGAGAGGCAATCTGGAGCTCATCCGGTGCCCTGATGGACTAGGGGCCGAAGCCCCACTTCGTCCCCCACCCTTTGCCCCGAGATGCGCTCCAGCCCGTTCAATGCGGGCGGAGGAAAAAGAAGGCAGCCTCTGAGCTCGAAACCCTGTCAAAAGCCCGAGGAGACTGACCCGTCGTTACGATGCCGCCGCACTCCCCGCGACGGTTGCGGCAGGGGTCTTACCTCTGAGGCGGCCACAACCTCCCTTCCCAAACAGCCCCCCCCCCCCCAAGTCTAGCAGTGCAAACCTCTACGGCCTTTTCGACCGAGGAGAGAACGCCTCCCCCAGCTGCAGCCGCCCCAAAGACTGATCCTGAATGCCGACCCGCGGGCAGCCCGGGCGCCCAGCTCCTTCCTTCTCCAGGGTCCCCCGAAGCTAAACCCCGCGCGCACTCAAACAAGTTGGCTTCCGAGATGTTTTATTTCGCAAACCCAGTGTCCCGTCCCGGCCTCTTCCCGGGCGCCGCGGCTCAGTTTCCCCCTCCCTCCCCCGGTCTCTCCACCGCGAAGGAAGCCCCCAGCTGCCCGGAGCAGGCGATCCGCCGGGGCTCGGCCTCACTTGCCCACCGAGTCCAGGAGGAGGCGGTTCTTTTCTGCCTGCGCCTGCTGGCTCTGCGCCCGGGAGATCTCCATCATCTGCCGGAGGAGGTGGAAGGTGAGGTCGATGGACAGGGGCGGGTCCTGACGCTTCTTCAGCCGGTCGCTCAGCTGGGCCAGGCGGCGGCGGCCGAATTCCCACGCGGGACTCGCCGGCGGCAAGTAGCCCACCAGCAGGGCCGCCACGTCGGGCCTCCTCGAACTGGGCAGGGCCCAGGGGGCGCGGGCGGGATCCTGCCCGCGCAGCCGCAGCTTCAGCCAGAGGCTCGCATCATCCTGGGCGCCGACGGCCAGGGCCGGCCGGCCTTGGAGGAGCACCTGGGAGAGCAAAAGGAGCGAAGCCGCAAGCACGGGCAGCCGCGCCCGCCTCATGCCGGGTGCGCGGGTTCTGCCCAGCGAAGCCCGCGGGGGATCGGCTGGAACCCCGACGCCCGCCAAGCCAAGCGGACCTTCCTCCCCTCACGGGAGACGGGGCGGAGCGGGGAGAGGCTGGCCAAGCCGCGGGGCCCGAAATCCTGCAAAGGGGAGGCGGTGGCTCGCCGGCTCCCCCAGTTCGGCCGTTCCGGCCCGACGGCGGAAGGCTGACCGGTTGCCGGGGGGACTCCCCGTCTGTCCGGGCCCTCCGCTCCGCTCCCCGCCCACTCCTTCGCCGCCCGAGGTGTCCTTGCCAACCGGCCGGGAAGGAGGAAGAGGAGGAAGGGTGCGCGGAGTCGCCGCCGCCGCCAGAGGCTTTATATAGCGAGAGGCAGAGCCGGCGGCGGGAACTCCACTGACGTCAGCGCGGGACACGGGCTGCTTGCCGATGGCGGTCCGAGCCCCTCGCGGGCCACCCCCCTCCGCTGCGTCGGGATCTCTGTGCCCCCCCCCGTCTGCGCGCGGAACCTCTAAGGTCCGTCCCCCCCCCCTCGAATCCAAGTCTGCCTCTTTCCGCCCCGGCCAGACTCCCCCTCTCCGGACCCGAGGTGGGGACCGCGCTCTCTCCAGCGCCGGCGCGCCTCTGTCCGAGGTGCTGAAGCCTGGGCTTCCACGCGGGGAGGGCAGGAGAGAGCGCGCACCCGCGGCGGAGGCAGGAGACGGTCCGGGAGCCGCTTTCCCGGGGCCAGTCCGCACGTCCAAGGTAAACGCCAAGAGCCACCGTGCCCTGCCCTCCCTTCTTCGGCTGTGGGAGCGGAGAAGCCTGACCGGCAGGTGGCCTTAGGCTACAAAGCCCCAGCAGCAGGAGGCCCGGAGGAGCCAGGAAACCGCCCTGCAAGCCAAGAGGGGCGATCCACGCGGGCCCGCAGAAATGCAAGGGCGAGGTAGCCTACGGGTGCCCCCTCCCCCGCCCCCGCAGCAATCATCTGACCAGACTGAAGCACTGGCTTCCACCCTGCTCCCTGCCTTAAGTGGTTAATTTACTGGGTCTGGTCTAGCTGGACCTGGCTCCGGCCTTCCTCCCCTCAGCCCGCAAAAGGGCTTTGCCCCTGGCCGGACTGCAGAGCAAACTGGGCAGGCAGTGGGTCAGGGGAGAGGCCCTCACGAACCCCTTGGTCGGAGCAGGGTCCCTGGTAGCTTCTGACCAGTTCCTCAGTGGGAAGAGCAAGGATGACCCTGGCAGGCCCCCCGCCTGGGGGTGGGGAGTGGAGCAGAGAGCCCAAAGGAGGGCCAGGGGACTCCTTCGGCCTCGCCAAGGTGTGTAGGAAACCCGGCCGAAGGCCTCCAGGCCCGCCTTCCGCTCACTCAGCGGCTTCTGGCGAAGGTCTGAGCGGGGAGCAATGGGGCCCCAAGAGGAAGGGTGCAAGAACTGAGGGAAGGCAACGCGGCGTTTGCAGCTGAGCCTCGGCGGTGGGAAAGGACCGTGGGCAAAGCAAACAGCCCCCCCCCCTCGGTCCAATCGCCTGGCCTCTGGGCAGGCCAACGTCAGTGGCACGGCGAGGCCAGGCAGCTGCGGAGACTGGGCAAAGGAAGCCACTGCGTGGCAGCCGCCCTCCTGTGGGAAGGTCAGGGAGGCCGCCCTGCCCAGCTCAGCTGACCCCTGCCTCCCACCGTTAGCATCTCCCTCACAAGGGCCCCACCGCTGGAGAAGCCCCCGGCCGGTCTTGGTCCTATTTCCCCGCCCCCCCCGGGCCCACAGAAGATGGAGCCTGCATTTGACCTGCACCAGAACTCCCTCCCCACCTGATCCTGAGGCGTTTACTCTCCTGGAGGCCTCCTGCACGCAACCCCTTCCTCAACCCCCATCCCGTGGGACAGCATGATAGGTACCTGGGGCCCTTCTGCTCCCCATCGCAGGAGCCCCCCTCCCTCCCTCCCTCCCTCCTGCGGCTGCCATGCAGAGATAACCTGCTTGTGGCTCTCTGGGCCGTGAACAATGCCCCCCCCTCCATGAATTCAGGGAAAACTGGAGAAGACAGCGCACATCCTGAGCCCTCTGGGCCATCCTGACCTCCCAAAGGTGTTCAGGGCGGCAACTGGCTCCCTCCCCAACTCCCCTCTCAGGGGCCCAGGGCACTAGAGGGGCCTGGAAGAAGCAGCACGGGGGGGGGGGCTATGGGGAGTGGGCTCCCCCCCGCACTCCTGAGAAGCACACTGTTGAGGGCAGAGGGGGCTCTGCATGCCAGCTGATGTTGCCAGAGACCCCCCAGGCCCTCGGGATGGTGTACAGGCTCTGGATCCCAGGGAGTGGGAGAGGCAGAAGCCAGCCTCCCCCACTAGTTGCCCACAGTGGGGGAGAAAAGAAAACGGGGGGGGGAGGGAGCTTGCTGCCAGGCCGGGGGGGGGCAAGAATGGCTCAGCCCCTCCCTCCCCTTGCCTGTTCACAGCTGGTTGGCCTTCCAGGAGAGGTAGGCATTCCAAACAATCGCGACACCCTGGACCACAGCCAGCCTGGAGGAGAGACAAGTGGGAGGGGGGGAGAGAGCAAAGGTCAGCCAGCTGAGATGGAGGGGGTGGGGGGGTGCTGCACCTCCACTGCTGGACCGGCAGAAGGAGGGCAGCTGCTTTTACCTGTGGTTCAAGGGGACAAAGTAGAAGTTGGCTACTTGCACCGCTGGCCAGATCTGGAAGAAAAGGAAGAGAGAGAGAGAGAGAGAGAGAGAGAGAGAGGTGTCAAGGGGAGCCTCCAAGGGGGTCCACAGAGCACCACCTTGAAGCAGCTCCCTCTTGGGCGCTCTCGGTGGGGTGAGGTGGTGGTGGGCTCATGCAAGGAAGCGAAGCCCAACACTGGCCTCTGGGACCCAAAAGAGGGAGGCTGACAGGCCAGAGCCCCCTCTCCATCCTCTCCCACCCCCTTGATGGCCGGGGGGGGGAGAGCACCCAAAGCTCCCTCTCTGCCCTCCTGCCAGGAGTGGGGGGGGAGGGGCACTCACGTAGTAGTTGGTGATCAGAGCATCCTTGTAGTCCTGAAAGAGAGCAGAAGAGGTGGTGGGGCTTGAGGGCCCAAGCAGGAGGAGGATGACGACACACACACAAACATACACACACAGCCTGGGACCAGCTGGTTGGGGCCACGACCCCTCGGGAGGTAGGAAGAGCGCCACAGAGAGAGAGGGAAGCTGCCGTGCTCGGGGCGGCCCCGGGGCCTTCTCTCCACATGCTGTTGCCCACCAGACCCAGCCCCCACGGGCAGTGGGAAGGGACGGTCAGAGCTCATTGTCCTGCAAAATCTGGAGGGCTGCAAGCTGTTATCCTCCTCCTCATCATCATCATCTTAGAACTGCAGAGCTGGAAGGGACCTCTGTCAAGGAGGCCCAGGTGGGGGAGTCAAACCCCCAACCCCAACCCCAAGCTCTGCAGCCAGAGACCCAGCTTCCCTGAGCACAGAGATGTGAGGTCTAGATCACCTCACTATGGAAGCATTCTCATTATCATCATCATCATCATCATCATCATCCAACTGCAAAGTTGGGAGGGGCCCTATGTATCTTGGAGTCTAGCCCCAGTCAAGGAGGTACAGGGGAGGAAGGGGGAATCGAACCCCCAACTTAGCCACAGGGACACCCCACTCGAGAGGCCCCTGGAAGGGGAAGGCCAGAATATCCCTCTTCTCCCAGCTGAACAGGGCTGGGCTTTTCCCCCCCTGTTCCAGACAGGAATTCTGCCTTCTTTCCTTTGGGGGCAAAGTGGGGGTGTGTGTAGCGGCAGCAGAGGCCCAGAGAGCAGCATCCAGAAACCCAATCTGGCCAGAATGCTGGCCCCAAAGCGGCACCAGCAAAGACGCAGCACCCCAAATGGAGGTCTTGGGGGGGGGGCAAGGCCACCCTAACTGCTGACCCCCAGGTAGGAGACGTCTTGGTTTAAATGGATCCCAGGGAGAGGCAGCTACATGAACATGGCAGGGCTCCGGCCCCAATTTGAGGGAGGGGGTTCCGCTACATTCCTTCCCTCGGATGACGAGGCCCTCGGAAGCGCCTCTTCCGTGACTCATCTCTGCAAACACGGCAGCCAGCGACGGTTTGGGTCCATGCGGGCAGCCAGCAAGCGAGCGAGCGAGCGAGCGAGCGAGCAAGCAAGCAAGCAAGCGTCTTGACTGGGCAAACAGAGAACAGCTCTGGCAAAGGCACCCGGGGGCTTGCTTGATGCAAGGGAGGGGAGGGGGCCTCAAGCCAGTTGGGGCCCCTCGGCCTGGCCAGCCAGCCGGCCAGCCTCGGGTGAGTCACCTGCACCGAGCAGCGGCAGGCAGGTGCCTCGCGCCGTGGGAGGCAGCAGGCAACGTGCCAAAGCCAGGGGAGGGCGGCCACCGAGGCTTTCCGGAGCAGGAGGAGAGCCCAGACCAAAGGGCTGCCTGGTCCAGGACTCTTTTAGTTTGGAGGCCCGGCAGGGAGCCAGGGAGCCCACGGACCGGGCAAGAGGCTGACACAGTCCCTCCTGCCCCCGCCAAGGGTGTACGTCAGTCTTCCCACATGCTCTGCAGGAAGAGATCCGTAGATCCTTCCTCTGGGAACTGGTCCCGGCCCTAGACTGGCTAGCATCTCTGCACCTTGTGGCAGAGAGTTCCTGGTTTCGCTGTCTACCTGGCAAAGGGCTGCCTTTTCTCTGGCCAGAACCTCTCAAGGTTCCTTTCGGTGGACGTACCCACTGGCGGGTGTCCTTCTGCCTGAGCACGGAGTGGAGGGGAAATCTTACGAGGAGCTCCCCGCACACCCACCCACCCACCCACCTACCCTTGCCTGCAGGCCCCTTGTGGTGTGGTGCGCCTGCTCTGGGTTGGAGATCAGCCGAGGGGGCTGCTTGCGTGGCTTCTCTCCCGTCGTACATGCAAGCAACAGGATCCTGTTTCCTGTTTCCTGCAGGTGGAATCTTCCACACCTCCCCCCCTGCCCCTCCCACTGCCCTTCTTCCCGGCCCTGGGAACAGCTCAGCAGACATTGTGCCAACCAGGAGGGGCCTCTGTCCCGCCAAGAAGGGCTTCGAGGAGGCTCGCAAGGAGGACGGAGGAGTCTGAAAGGTGAGCCAGACGAACCGAGGCCAAGGGAAGGAGGAGGGCCAGAGTCTTCGCAGAGGGACCTGGCCCAGGGGATCAGCCTGACCCAAAGGCAGCAGAAAAGCAGGGCAGCCCCCAAATGGCTGTGACTGCCGGCCGAGAGGTGCAAGGGTCTCCTTGACTCCGCTTCCTCTGGAAATGCCAGGTGTGTGTCCCCCCCCCCCCGCCGCCGCCCCTTCCCCAGCCCTGACAAATCCAGACATCCAGCCTCAGTGGGACTGTGGAGGAGCGAGGCCACGGCAAGCGGCCCCAGCCAGCCCCTGCCTCTGAGGTGCGCTTGCCCTGACTGGGGTGGCCCAGCAAGAGAAGGCAGGCTGCCCGAGGGCAATGCTGAGACCTAGACCCACGGCATCGACCCCCCCCAGCACCCACCCCGACAGGTGGTGAGATGCGGCCCTTCTGCCTGGAAATGGGGTGGGGAGCTCGGGGGGAGGAAGAATCTCAAGCCCCCCCACCCCCCCCAGGCAGCCGAGCAGCTCAGATACCAGAGGTGGCCGAGGAGAGAGAGAGAGAGTGTGTGTGGAGAAGGGCCACTTCCGCCCCCACGAGCGGGGAGCCAAGGCAGGAAGGGCTGGGGCTCACGTATGGAGCCGGGGGGGGGAGAGGAACTCCTGAGTATGCGCACCGCGGCCCCCCCTCCTTTCACAACACCCTCAGGCTCGCCACCGCCCTGCCCCACTGTTTGTGCCCACACTGGTGGCCAGGAGGCACCTCCGTAGGCTTTCCCATTCATGGCCTCGGGAGCTGGGCCCTCTCCAGCTGGGGGAATGGCAGTCGCTTCCTCGGGCTTTGGCTGGCAGCCCCCTCCCTCCTTCCCACACTGGCCTTTCCACCCAGGCCATGGGGTGCCCCACTCACCCGCTTGATCTTGCCCCAGTTCTCTTCCATGGACAACCCATTGAGCACCCCTGCCACAGCCAGAAAACAGCCCAGGAAGCAGGGAGCAAACCCACCCTGTCAGGGTGCGAGGGAGAGAGAGAGAGAGATGTGAGAAAGGGCAACCGCCTCCCTGGAAGCCAAGCAGGAAGGAAAGCCGGGGGGGGGGGGCTTTGAACAAGGTGCCCAGGAACACCGAAGGGACCCTTGCAGGTCTCCTGCCATGGGCACAGCCACCCTCACGAGAGGCGGGGGGGGGGTCAAGGGCTTGGCCAGACCCACCACAGCCTGTGGGAGCCTCCAGGCATCCCCACCCCCACCCCTGGGATCTCTCTGACCTGGTCAAGCAGCATCTTCTGGAGCGCAGCCGCCCGAGTCCTGCCAGGCACCAGGTGGTCCAGCACCTGGTACCATCCTCCAATGACTGGGCCCTGCAGGGGACGAAGGAAGGGTAGGAAACAGATGGGATTACACTTGGACAAGGGGAGCCCCCCCCCCAGTTTTCTTGCCTTCCTGTGCCCAGGCATACTGGGGAGGCCAGAACCTTCCAAAGGACAGAGGCCACGCCGGCCCCAAGGAGAGGGCCAGGACTGGTCCAGGCTGCTCAGGTTGCCCCCCCTCCCCCCCCGCTCACCACAAAGCAAAAGCCGATGGCCATCATCTTCAGAGTCCGGCGCCCACTATGTCCAGCGAGCCCCCGCCTCTCCACCACCTGCTGTGAGATGACGTCTCCAGCACCCACCAAAGTCCCTGCCGAAAAACAACCCTTGAACTGATGTGAATCCAGGAGCGCACGTGCCTGAGAAAGGAAACAGCTGGCCAACAGCTGGATCTGGGGGCGCTTCTGTCCCAGGCGTGCCGTGCGGGGCTTCCCTCCCGTGCTGCAGTTTGCTCGCTCGCTCGCTTGCGGCCTCTGCCATCCTGAACTGGCAAATCCTGGCCTTCGCTCGCCTGAGACAGCCAGGCTGAGACCCAAAGGACACTCGGCCCCCCAGCTCCATTTTCACAGCAACACCTGGAATCCAGAGTTTGGGCACTGGAGGCCGCAGCAAACTCTGGCTTAGGGAGGTGGGATGTCAGATGATCCTCCCTCCACCGTTAAGCCCTGGCACGAGGTGATTCCTGAGGCGCTTCAGTGCCTCTGGCTGTCCAGGGAAGGCTCCCCCTCGGACCAAACAGCCTCCTATATGAACAGGCAGCTTTCTTTTTGACGAGCCCACCTCCAGGCTCCAGTCGCAGACATGCCTCTGGATGCTGGCCAGCTAGAGGCCTTTCACCTGTCAGCTGATAATGGGCTATCACACGAGTTAACAGGATGGGCTTGATGAAGATCAATGCCCAAAGAGGCCATTCTCCTGGGGATACATTGGGAGTTATCCAGCCTAAGCAAAGTGAAACTCTGGAATGGCCTGCCACAAGATGTAGGGGTGGCCTCCAACTTGTGGGAAACTTCTGCTTGAAGGTTGTAGCCACTTTCTGTTCCAGTGACATACATACACTCCTGGCTGCCAGCAGGTGGCGTAACCCCTTCTTCTGCCCTTTCCCTTAGAGGTAGAGCATAAGATCAAAGGGTTATTTTAGCCAATCCTAATAACAATTAGGTAGCTAGTATCCTATCTGTCTCACTCACAACATACTATGTAAATCATGCTAAGTCAATAAAAGAGCTCTCAGGGCGTTGCCAGTAGGCTCTGCTGGGTTGGACACCCGCTGTTGACTCCTCTGTTCTCCCTCTAAGGCAATTAGCCTTCCGTTGTTCCGTGATCACCCACATTGAATGACTTTAAAGGAAAACTCATCAAATTAACCTGTGGTGAACGGCTAATAGTCAGCACTTGATTGCTTTGATGTATAACTCTGAACAACAAACTACTAGTATTAGGACAGAATATGGAGACATAAAGGTTTCCTGCAGGCCAAGGTGTTCAGACAAGGGTGCATTTTATCCCCTAATCTGTTCAATTGGTACACAGAACATATCATACAGAAAGCCAGACTACATTCAGATGAAGGAGGAGTGAAAACTGGTGGAAGAAACTTCAGTAATTTAAGATATGCATATGACACCATCTAACCGGAAGAAAATAAGTTGTGACTTGAAACAACTTTTAGAGAAACTGAGAGAAGAAAGTGCCAAAGCAGGACTGCAGTTGAACATGAAGAAGACCAAAATCATGACTACAGAAGAACTACACGACTTTAATGCCAACAGTAAAGAAACTGAAATAGTTACAGATTTTCTGTACTTTAGTTCAAACATGAATCCAGATGGAAACTGCAACGAAGAAATCTGAAGAAGGCTGATACCAGGAAGGGCAGCAGTGAAAGAGTTGGAAAAGATCATGAAATGTAAGGAGATGTAAGGAGACCAAGACCAAGATCATCCACACGCTTTATGGATGATCTTGGTCTTTCTACTTACCATGTACGGGTGTGTTACAGTTAAGAAAGCCAACAGGGAAAAAAATGCTTTATTTGAAGTGTGGTCCTGGACAAGAGCTTTGTGGATACCCCGAACTGCCAGAAAAATGAACAAGTGGGTCCTAGATGAAATCAAGCCTAAACTCTCTCTGCAAGTAAAAATGCCGAAACGGAGACTGTCATAGTTTGGCAACACTTGATGGAAAAGACAATAATGCTGGGAAAAGCTGAAGGAAGTAGGAAAAGAGGAAGACCAAATATGAGATGGACCAGCTCAATACAGGAACTACAGTCTTGAGTTTGCAAGACATGAGCAGAGTAGCTAAGAATGAGACCTTCTGGAAGTCACTCATTCATAGGGTCACCATAAAACAAAAGAGATCTGACGGCCCAGAAAACAAGGAATCCGAGCGAGTGCTGCTTCAGGTACCGGTTGCTGTGGGGTGCCCTGAGGCCAGCTGCCGGGAGAAGACGATGCTGGACTAGAGAGGCCCCCTTTGTTTGGAGGCCGCTTTGGGGCTCCCCCTGCCTTGAAGGGAAGAGGCAGCAGGAAAGGCAAAAGGCAGCACCGTTTTGATCTCTGCTTAAGGCTCACACCCCAAAAGCCCTTTCCTCCCAGTTCCCCCCACCCCACTCGGAGCCAGTTCCTGCCCATCCTAAGGGCACAGGGTGATGAGTGTACGTGTGTGTGTGTGTGTGTGTGTGTGCCCCTGCCTCACCAGTCCCGTCTGCAGCCAACAACAGGGTAGCCTCTGGCTCGTGGGAGATCTCCTGAGTTCAGGTGCAAATCTGACGCTCTGCAGAAGATGGTGGGAGTCCCCGTTAGGACTGGTAAGAAACCCCACCAGAGAGAATCAGGACAAGTCTCTCCCCACCCCACCCCCCCGGCAAGAAGAAGGTTCTGCACAAAACCCTCAAAAGGGAGGGTGCCAGAAACTAAAGAAGAGGCCAAAGACAAGCCCGCCAGTCTCCTGCTCCCCAGCCAGCACATCTCCCTCCAGGGTATCCGGTGTGTGTGCCCATGCAATGCCCCCCCCCAATTCTGCCTGGGTGGGAGACTCAGTCCCAAAGAGGCTTGAGGGATCCCCCTCCCTTGGACAGAGCGCTGGGCACACCGCGGTCTGCCGTCATCATGTGGACCGGGTGCCTTCCCCCTCTCCTTCCTCAGGAACTCAAGTGATGCTGGCAGCCAAGTCCCCCACCCCAGTTCCTCTCATTCATTCATCTCCACAGCCAGCGGGGGGGGGGGGGGAGGCTGCAGACGTGTATGAGGGTGCACCTGAATGACGCAGCTGGCAGCAATGCCAGTGCAAGGGGATGAAGGGGGTCGCTCTGCGCCAGCCACGCCAGAGGCTGACGCTTCCCTGGGCAATGACTTCACCTACCGGGAACTCTGGGGGGTTGCCAGCTCTGAAGCGAGTGGGGGGGGCAAACGCTATCACACCTGATGGACGACCGAGGACAGGAGGAGAAAAGAAGGTGGGGGGGCGCATCGGAATGAGCGCAGAGGCTGGGCCAGAAAACCCTCCCTTGGCAACACTAGAAGCAACAAGCAACAAGCAGCAGCACCACCTCCACCTCCACCCCGGCAGAGAGGCAGCAGCAGCCTGGCCTGCCCCACACCCTGCAAGCTTTGCGGCAGCCTCTCCCCACACCAGTTTCGGCAAAGGGCAACGTCCCCACCCCACTGCTGCCCCGATGCACCCAAGGGATGAATTTGGGTGAGGACAAACCAGCTTATTATTCTCACCGCGTGCTCAGTATCTGCATCAGGTGTCCAGACATGGAAGAAGCATGTAAAGAATGATGCTCCCATCGTACGCGCCAGGTGTCAATGTCTGCCAGTTTGCTGAGCTCTCAGAAGACACAGCGGGGCCTGCCTGCCTGCTCTGTCCATAGATAAATTCACGCACTGGAGGGACTGTGGGTGACCCCAGTTCTTGTCTGTTCCTCAGGCAACTTGGAATTAGACTGAGATAAGGACTTAACCCAAGTGAGATCCTCTAAGGAGGCCCTCCAACCAACCTCCCTCTGCAGGTCAGCCCCTTCAAAGGGAAGACAAACAGACAGACAGACAGGTGGCCTGGGCAGAACCATGGCTTCCTTAGCACTCGCCAAGAGAGGCTGCAGACGAGAGGTGCCTCTCCTTCTCTGGCAACACCAGCCCATGTTGCCCCCACTGAGCAAGAGGCTGTACTTCTCTCTCTCTCTCTCTCTCTCCCATTCAAAAGAGGGATTTTCTGAAAATCTGCCATAGTTGATGATGCCATCAGCCTTATATGGCACAAGTTGAAGCAACCGGATTTCAGCTACTGAATCAGTGGGAAGTTGGTAAGTCAGCAGTTATGTGAGTTTCGTTAATTCAGTGGGTCTGCTCTAGTTGGGACAAACAGTTTGGTTTAAGGCTTTGAATTCCCATTTGTCCTTTTCATCTTGAGTTGTGACTATCCTATAAACCATCCTGGGAATTCTACTGAATCTTGACCCCTCCCTAATGACGTGCAGTAAGCTTTTGTTGTAAGCTGCCCAGAGACCTTTGGGTAATGTGGGCGGCATACAAGTTAAATAAATAAATAAATAGACAGAAAGAGCTGTGGATGCCATAGCAGTGCAGAAAGGTTCTGAGGATGCCCCAGGTGAAGAGGGCATACCCAGCACAGGGCCCCCCTTCCCCTCCGTGGCCCGCCAGAGGCTGCTGGGAGGGTTGGTGGCCCTCCCATTGGCCAGCCCTTGAGGCCACCCCTGCTTGCCCATGGAGGGGACCCATGGACCTGGAGACCGCTCCAAGGGGCAGTGACTATCTTTAGGGCCATTTAATTCTTTCCAGAGGCTGAAGCAGAGCACTGGCTTCACTTCCTGTGCCCTCCAGTACGCCCGACATATCCTCAGCAAGAACTGAATGTTTAGGTGAGGTGAGGCAGGCAACACCCACCTACACGTATCAGACCCGAAGAGCCCACGATCAGGTTCCTTGAAGCCTACCTACGGAGAGCTGCCTTCAAGGCCTGGCTTGCGAACCCCAGCCAGGAAAACCCTCGGAGTGTCTGGCACGACAGGCATATGGGCCTTTCAGTGGTGGCCCCACTTTGGGAGAACCTGCTGCAACTGAAAACTGATAGTCGTCACTCTTACAGATAGTAAAAGCCTGTTTATTTCCCATTGCCTATTGGTATCTTAAGAATCTCCCCTGAATGGCTGCTACTGACGGTCGTGGTGCCATCCCCGGAAAGTTCAGTTGAGTTTTACGGTGGAAACGCAAGCTTTAGTTCCGGCTATTGGGGTTTTCTCTCGTATTGTCACAAACTGCTCTGTTCACAGATGGCCACAAGTGGCTCTTAGACGGTGGGAGAACAAGTTCTGGGAAGACTCTCAGGACAAGAACCAACGAAGTTTCCCCGGGACAGGGGCTGGCGCACCGAAGCGCCCTGGGGATCCTCGTCCTCGCTCCGTCCCCGGCTTAGCTTCATGGCAAAGGATCGTCCACTCGACGGGGCGAGGCGGGACCGGGCGGGGGTGCCTGTGTGGAGGAGGGGCCGCCGTTTCCGGAGGAGGAAAGGCTGGGGTTCCTGCAGCGCTTGGCCCCCGGGCCGTGAGAGACGCCAAAGGGTGGCCGGCGAGCATCGCAACACGCTCACCTGGGACGGGGGCAAAGGACCGGACCGGACCGGGTGTGTGTGTCTGTGTGTGTGTGTCTTTGTGTAAGAGAGAGAGAGAGAGAGAGAGAGAGGCTTTCCTCCCTCTCAGCCACACAAGGGGCGCTGCTCCGGGTCCAACTGCCTGCCCCACGCCGTCTTCCCTGCAAGGGCTACCAGGGAGCCATCCCGGTCTCCTCGAAGCCCCCCCAGGTAGGCCTCCGCTACACCCTGAGCAGGGCGGCGGGGAGGACGAGGAGGAAGGGGGCTGTGGGGGGGGGGAAGAGGGGCGGCCTGCCGTCCAGCCTGCCTTGCCCGCCTGAGCGCTTCGCCGCCTCCTCCTCCTCCTCCTCCTCCTCTTACCGGCAGTCAGGATCTGCACCTTCCACGGGTGCCGGGCCATCGCTCGCTGGTAGGCTCTCCACAGGGACGCCATCCCCGCCGCTGCGGCGGCCCCAAGGGCAGGATCACGCCCGGGGCCAGGCGCTCCCGCTCACGATTCCAGACGGTCCCCCTCCCCCGCACAGGCGGAAACTGGGCCGGTGAAGGATTTTCTTGCCCGCGGGAACTCCTACCCACGAGACGGGGCCCGAGGGAGGGCAGCTCACCGCCCACCACGTGGTCCCGCATGGGCTCGACGCCAAAAGATGACGTCACGGCCCGCCCGTGAATGACTGGCTCAGGAAGGGGGCTGGCCGCACGGCGTCACAGCTGTAGAACTACAAAGGATAGAGGGATACGTGGGGTGCTCCTTCCGGGTCTCCCCGGCGCTCCATCTCTGCAGCTCACCTTTCGGCTCAGGAGGGGCCAAGGTGGGGAGGGGGTCGCCGGGGACGCAGCCGTCGGGGGGAGGGGCTGGCGTGGCGGGCAAGAAAAGGGCCGTGTGTGTGTGTGTGTGTGTGTGTGCGTGCTTCCGGGGGGGGGGGGAAGGCGCACCGCGAAGGGCTGCCCCGGGACTCTGCCACTGTCGCCCCCCCCGCCTCCTTCTCCCCCCCCCCGGGGGCTGGGAGCCAAAGGAGCTGAACCCCAGAGCGTGGTCAGAGGGGATGCGGAGACACTCCCCCCCCCGGCTCGGCCTTCGCCCATCCTTTAACGTTTGCCCCCAGGACCAGCCTGGGAGGGATCCCCAAGGCTGTCTAGTCCAGCCCCCCTCAAGTGGAGCAGGGGATCCCTCAGGGCAGGCTCCTGTAGGAATCCCCCCCCCCGGATCATTTGAACCCCTCCCCTCCCTTCCCTGCAGGCCCCGAGAACAGGTTGTGCTCCACTAATTTTATTTTATTAAAAAAAGAAGGAAGGTCGGAAGCCGCTTCATCCGCGGATCTGAGCAGAAAAATAACAACAGCTGGCAGCTCCTTCTCAAAGGGCAGCCAGCAGAGTTACGGAGGGATGGGTCGCCCTCCCCGCCCCACGCAAAACAGGGGCAGCTGAAGGGGGGCGGGAGGGGCAGCACGTGCCAGACGTGGCCAGGATCTGATCCCAGGAGAAAACGACCCTGGCTCTTCAGCCGGAAGGACCACCACCGCAAGGCGAAGACACCAGCCGGGGAGAAGGCAGGAAGGCGTCCGCGTCCATTCCAGAGAGAGTGACCCAGCCCTCCCCCGCCCCACATCTGCCTGGACGCCCTTGGGTCCCCGGTGGTGGGCATACGCCCGGCAGGATGGCACCAAACAGGAGCCGGCCGTCAGCCCTGCCGTCGGGAGCGCTCCGTCTGGGCCGGTGTCAGTAGCGCCCGAGCACGGTGGCCAAGAGGGCCATGCGGACGTACATCCCGTTCTCTGCCTGCCGGAAATAGGCTGCCCGAGGATCCGAGTCCACCTCGACACTGGAAGGAGAAGAGAGAGAGGAATTGGGGGGGGGGGTTGCCTCCATCCCTCCCCAGGCAGCAGCCCTGTCCACCCCCCCTCCTTTCGACCAGGGTGGAGGCCCTGGGCCCCCTCCCCCTCCCCCTCCCCTCCCCTCCCCTCCAAAGCCACCCAGGGCCAAGAGCTGTGCTCCCCACCTCCCCAAGGACCCCTCCCCTCTGGCAGCTGGTTTTTGTCTTCAAGTAGACGAAGAGCTCTCAAAGGAAGGGAGGGGAGGATAAAAGTGTGTCTTAGTGAAGCGCTACACACAGACACACGCACACATTATAAACTCAGGGGACAGGCCCATCCGAATGAAGCCCCCAGCCATCGCCCCTCCCCCTTCGCACCTGATCTCATTGACCCGCGGCATGGGGTGCATGACCACCATCCTCTTCTTGGCCCGTGTCATGATGTGCGGCGTCAAGATGAACTGCCCGAAACACTGAGGAGGGAGACGGAGCAGGAGGGTTTGAGCGGCTGACCCCTCCTCCCTGGCAGTGGGGGGCGGGCAGGGGCACCCCCAACCCCCGTCGTCTTTCCACAGGGAGCACAGAGGGGGTGTGGTGGTGCAGGATGGAGAGAGAGAGAGAGAGAGAGAGAGAGAGGAGCCTCCGCAGGGCTTCCGACAGCCTCAGCAAACCCCCAATGGCTCCCAGGGATTCGAAGCTGCTCGGGAGTCTCTTCCTACGGAAAAAGGGAACGGTCTCCCGACCTTGGGCAGGGTGGGTGTGTATTGGGGGGGCAGCATCTAAACCCCAGGCCCTGCCCATGAGCCCCACAGAGCCCCTGGCCAATGGGTGGGGCTCTCCAGGCGGGTGAGGAGGCCCCGGGGGTGGGGGGGTGGGGGCCACTGTTCGAAAGAGAAAGTGCCGGGGGTGGGTGGGGGGGTGTCTGTCCTCTGGCCCTCCTAGGCAAAAGCACTCAAGGCAGGCCCCCTCCTTCACAATTTGGGGTGGGCTTTCCATTCTGGTCTCGCAACCTGACTTCCCCCCTTTGGCTCCTTGGACGATGGCCTGGGAAATCCCCCCACAAAGCTCCCCTTTGTCCATCATTCGTCCATGCTGGAAACTGAGCAACCTCAGGGTAGATACAGGCTTCTGACCTGTCTGCCTCCCCCCCCCACCTGCTACCCCGGTCTTCTCGGGCCCCCGGAAAGGGCCCTTTGCAAACCCCAACGGGGCCATGGGAGGGCCCAAGGACCACACTCTGCTCTGCTGGGTGAGGCTGGAGAGCCTCCCCGTCCCACCAGGGGCCACTGGACAGTGTGCCCAGGGGTCACCCCGAGAGGCCTTTCCTCCTGTTCCCTTCAGGGGGCAGCTTCCAAAGAGTGCTTGCTAAACCCCCCCCCACACACACACTCACCGCTTCGTACTCCTGGACGGTGGCAAAGCGCTCCTTCTGGATGCGGGTCATGTAGAGGACGTCCGTGTCCGGCAGGGCCTCTTCGATGCTCTCAAACTCTTCCTGGAAAAGGCCAGAGCCGTCAGCGGGTTGGGGGGCGCAGGGGGAAGCCGAGAGGCAAAAGCCGCCCCCCGCTCCCCGCACAGGCCCTCCCTCCTCACCTGTCCCCCTCCTCACCTGCTTGACCCCTTTTGAAGCCACGAAGTGAACGATCTCGGGCGGCATGCCCAGGCTGGGAGGCGTGACGTAGCGCAAGCTGACCCGGTAGAGGGTCAGGAGGCGGGCCAGGGAGTGCACCGTGCGTCCGTGCTTCAGGTCGCCCACCATGGTGATCTGTGGAAGGTGGCACAGCCATGAGGCGGGAGAAGGAAAGGAAGGGTGAGGGCCAAGGGGTCAAGGGCCTCAGGTGGCCAGCCTTTTGGGGGCGGGTGCCCTACCGTCATGCCATTGACTGTGCCCAGCTCCTCGCGGATGGTGAAGATGTCCAGCAGCGCCTGGGTGGGGTGCTCCCCGACTCCGTCCCCGGCATTGATCACAGGTTTGCGGCAGTGCTTGGCAGCAAGCTGGGAGGGGGAGGGGGAGGGGGGCACAAGACGGAGGGAGGGTCAGCCTCTGCCTCATCAGGGCTGACTCCCCCCCCCCCGCGCCAGCCGCAAGGCCCCTTACAGCCTCTGTGGGGTAGCGGAGCCAGGGATCTCGGGGTGGACGCCCCTGACTGCTCTGATGAGCAGGGTCTGAGACGTCCCCCTCCCTCAGGCCCCCCTGCTCCCTCCAAGAAAGGGACTTTTCAGGAACAGCCTGCTGTAGGTATTTTATTTATTTAAATTTTTACCCCAGTCCACTACTCTTGGCGGCTTACCACATCACACCACTGTTACATAACAGCACTGATGTTACCTGTCTGTCATGGGTTTGGAGGGAAAGTTCCATCCTATGGGGAGTGGAAGGCGGGACATCAGGAGGAGGGGCTGTACTGTATAAATATGTGATGCCTGTGTGGTGAAGAGGAGATGCTGAGACAGACTGTGAGACACTGGGTTGGGACGAAGCAGCAGCTGGGGAAGAAGAAGCTGTTGTGGGAGTCTGGGTGTCTGACAGGGTACTACTGTGTGTCAGAGTACCAACCTGATAAGTTCAGGTGTCTGTGGGTTAGCCAGAACTGATGGGTTCAGGGTCTGTGCTTTAAGTTAAAGGTTCTAGGTGAACCAAACTGTATGCTTGTGTGTGTGAGAATAAGCCACGTTACTTTATTTTATTCACCTGATTGTTTTATTTACCCTGTTTGTATTTAAAATAAACCTTATTCTTTTGTTGTTTAAAAATCCATCCCTGGTCTGTGTGACTTATTATAGGGAATGGTTGGTGGCAGCTTAGTAACTGTGTGATAGATCCCAGTAGGTCTGGGTTTGTCACATTGATTGGTGTCCAGCGTGTGGGATACGACTGGTCCAGTTGTCCAGCGGTCCAGCAAAGCCTTGGCAAGTGTGCCCAGAGCAAGGGGGATCTAGTCAGGGACAGTCTGAGGCGCGTAGGTAATCTTCTAGGTGTACCTCACGGGGAGGTGCGCTAGTAGAAGAACGTGCCAACTGGGGAGACTTAGATTAAGGTGCTCTGAGGCAGCCTAGTTTTGGCGGGAAAACGCTGAGGCAAAACTGCGTAGCAACAGCGAGCTAGCTTGCCAGCTGAGAGGCCCAGCAGAGGGGGGTAGGCTCTGACTCGATACTGTTGCAAGTAGTGCTGAAGAACAGCAGCAGTCTCTAGGGAGAGCTGGTTCTGAGGCAAGAAGGAAAAAAAGTGGTCGTTTTATTTTGAGGCTTGACTTTTTAAAGCAGCCTGTTCTGAGGGGGGGTATGCCCTTGACTCGAAGCCAAGTAGCAGACATGAGTGAAGTGAAAGACCCCCAGATTGACCAAGGTTCTGAGGATGAATTTGGCTCAGTGCAAGGTGACAGCACAGGAGAGCAGAACCCAGAACTTAGAAAATTGATCCTAGCCCAACAGCATGAACTGAGGGTGAGGGAAATGGAGGAAAGATTAGAGAGAGAGAAAATGGCATTTGAATTAGAGCGAGAGAGAGAGAGAATGGAGAGAGAAGAAAGAATGGAGAGAGAGAAGATGGCGTTTGAATTAAGAAAACTGGAACTGATGAACCAGAACAATAATAATAATAGGGATTCTGAGGGAGGCCAACTGTCTAAGGCTGACCTGAAGAAATTCCCTGTGTACCACAAGGGAGATTGTCCTGAGGTGTTCTTTTCCTTAGTGGAAAGAGCGTTTGTGGACTTCTCAGTGAGGGAAACTGAGAAGATGACCATCATGCGGTCTTTAATCAGTGGTAGCCTGGCTGAGGTTTATGCCGAGATGCCTGAGGAATTGATGAAAGATTTTGCAGAGTTTAAAAAACTGGTGTTTGCAAGACATGGGATAAATGCAGAGCAGCTGAGACAAAGATTCAGGTCCCTTACCAAGAAGCCAGAACAGACTTTTACCCAAGTGGGGGCCCAATTGGTGAGGCTGCTTGAGAAATGGCTATCGCAGGAGGGAATAGAGACCTATGAGCAGCTTAAAGACTTGATAGCCCTGGAACAGTTCTATTCAGTCCTGCAGGGGGAATTGAAATTCCAGGTGAGGGAAAGGAAACCGAAATCTGTGGCAGCAGCCGCAGAGATCGCAGATTTTATCTCCCAAATAAGAAAGCCCTTGGGTGAGGGGAAATCTGTAGGTAAACCCAAAGAAACCTACAGCAAGTACTCTCAGGGACCAGGGAAAAGCCAGCAAGGGGGAGGGGCCCATGGTGAAGGGAAGCCCTCAGACATGAAACCAAGACCTCAGATTTTGGAGGGAAAACCAAAACAAGATGAGAGAGAATCAAAATATACCAGAAAATGCTATTTCTGTCAGGGAAAGGGTCATCTAATCTCAGAGTGTGAGAAATTAAAGCAGCTAAAAGGAATGGTGCCTCAGAATTCTAGTGGGACCAAGCCAAAAGCTGTGTTCTGTGTCCAGAAAGAGCAAAGCTCATTGTCACAGAGGGAGCCTGTTGCCATGACTACTCAGTCTGGAACAGCTACCTCTGCTGATCAGGCTGAGGAAAATGGTCCTCTTGGGGAGGTAAAGCGCTGCTTGCTGGTAAAAACAGATTCTCAGTTGTTTGAGACAGCAGGGGTGGACGTAGGAATACTTGACCGTCAGTATAGGGGGCTGCGGGACACTTGTTCCCAGGTAACCCTGTGCCATCCAGATATTATTCCTAGGGAGTTTATAATCCCAAATGAGAGCATGAAGGTGGCAGGGATTGAGGGGCAGATAATCTCTCTGCCAGTAGCAGAGGTACCTGTCAACTTTCAAGGCTGGAGGGGAGATTGGCGGATAGCGATTTCATCGACTCTGCCAGCAGCCGTGCTCGTGGGAAATGACCTGGCTGAACATGTGAAACGGGTGCTAGTGATTACACGCTCACAAGCCACCACAGGGACAGTTCAGGGGGGTAATGATGAGCCAGAGACGGAAGCAGGTGGGGGAAGTTCAGAAGCTGTGGTGGAAACCTTAACCACAGACAGCAGATTTGGACAGGAGCAAAAGGCAGACGCCACTCTCCAAAAGTGTTTTGAACAGGTGACTGACGCCCAGCTAACACCTGAGACCCCAGTGAGATTTCTGGAGAAAAAGGGGATTTTATATAGAGAAACCCTGAGGAATATCTCAAAAGGGGGAGATGGGATCAGAAGTCAGCTGGTGGTACCTGAAAAGTATCGCCCCATGATCTTACAAAGGGGGCACTCTGACATGTTTGCTGCACACTTAGGAGTGAACAAAACACAGCAGAGAATCACACAGAATTTCTACTGGCCTGACATAGGGAAGCAGATCAGGGAGTTCTGTAAACAATGTGATGTGTGTCAAAGGCAGGGGAATAACCGCGACAGGACTAAAGCAAAGTTGTGCCCTTTGCCTGTAATTGACACTCCGTTTAAATGCATAGGGGTGGATATTGTGGGACCTTTGCCCAAGGCCACAAAGAGGGGGAACAGGTTCATCCTAACAATTGTGGACCATGCCACAAGGTATCCTGAAGCCATACCCCTGACTAACATTGAAACTAACACAGTGGCCGATGCTTTGGTGGGGTATATGTCCAGGATGGGATTTGCCTCAGAGATAATCACAGATTTGGGCGCATCGTTCACATCAAAGCTCATGAAACGCTTATGGCAGATCTGTGGAATTAAGCACAAGGAAACCACTGCTTATCATCCTGAAAGCAATGGGTTAACTGAGAAGTTCAATGGGACTCTAATGCGCATGATTAGGGCTTACTTGGCAGAGAATCCAAACAATTGGGACCAGAAGCTGCAATCCCTTTTGTTTGCTTATCGATCAGTGCCACAAGCCAGTACCGGGTTTAGTCCATTTGAACTTCTATTTGGGAGACGGGTGAAAGGGCCCCTTGATTTGATCAAACAAAATTGGGAGCAGATCACCCAGGATGACCCACAAGACGTTGTGACTTACATAGACACCTTGATGAATGACCTAAAGCGAAATCTAGAGCTGGCAGCAGAAAACCTGCAAGCGCAGAAGGTCAAACAGAAAACATGGTATGACCGCAAAGCTAGAGAGAGGCACTTTGACCCAGGGGAGGAAGTGCTCTGGCTTAGGCCCTGCAGAGAGAATAAACTGCAGCTCAAATGGGCAGGACCATATAGGGTCATTTCCAAGATGTCAGACCTGAACTACCTAATAGAGCAGGAGGAGAACCAAGCAAGGAGGGTGGTTCATGTGAATGCCCTAAAACCCTACTACAGAGGGGAACAGAGGGTTTTATTCGCGATAAAAGCAGCTGAGAGTGAGGAAGCTGAATTACCCTTCTGGGAGGGTAGAGGGGAAGTAAAATATAACCCAGAGGAGGTAAAGATCAGTCCTGCACTCACCCAAGACCAGCAGCAAGAACTAAAAATGCTGCTTAGTAAATATCAACAGGTATTTTCCAACAAGCCGGGGATAGTGAAGGGAGTGATGCATCGGATCCACACAGGGGATGCACCCCCGCAGGCAGTATCCCCATACCGAGTAACGGGACCCTATAGGGACAAGGTGCGGAAGGAGCTGGACGAAATGCTGAGGGAGAACATAATCGTCCCCTCTTCTAGTCCGTGGTCCTCTCCGATAGTCCTTGTGGACAAGCCTGATGGGAGCATTAGGTTTTGTGTTGATTACAGGAAATTAAACCGTGTAACCACTCCTGATGCCTACCCAATGCCCAGGCTAGACAACCTGATTGAAACCATAGGGGGTTGTCGGTTCATCTCATCATTGGACCTGGTAAAGGGATATTGGCAATTAAGAATTGATCCCAGGGATCAAGAAAAGACTGCCTTTTGTAGCCCTTTTGGTCTCTATGAGTTTCGAGTCCTGAGCTTTGGTCTCAGAAATGCACCAGCCACATTCCAAAGGCTGATGGACCAGACCTTGGCAGGACTCAGTGACTTTACAGTGGCCTACATTGACGACATAGGGATCTTCAGTAATACCTGGGAAGATCACCTGATACACCTGGAGTTAGTGCTGCAGAGGTTAAGTGCAGCAGGGCTAACAGTAAAGGCCAGCAAGTGTCAGCTGGGTAGCCCAGAAATAAAATACTTGGGTCACATAGTAGGGGGAGGAATGATAAAACCCCTGGAGGCCAAAATAGAAGCTGTTCGTGATTGGCCTAGACCCAACACCAAGAAAAAAGTCAAATCATTTCTTGGGTTGGTGGGCTACTACAGAAAGTTCATCCCGAGGTTTAGCGAGATTGCGGCTCCGCTGACCGATCTGACGAGGAAGAAGGCTGATGACCGCATCCCGTGGACCAGCGACTGTGAGGCGGCGTTCCAGAGGTTAAAGGAGGCGTTAATCAACTATCCTGTCCTGCGTGCTCCAGACTTCGACCGGGAGTTCATCATCTACACCGATGCGTCTAACAGCGGGGTAGGAGCAGTTCTGTGCCAGGAGGATGAGAATGGTGACCAGCATCCAGTGTCCTACCTGAGTAGGAAACTTCAAAAAGGTGAGAGACATTTGGCAACCGTGGAGAAGGAGTGTTTGGCCATAGTCTACGCGATCCAGAAGGCCAAGCCTTACATCTGGGGAAGACATTTTATTCTGTGTACTGACCATTCACCATTGCAATGGTTAAAGACGATGAAAACCCACAATAGCAAACTTATGAGGTGGGCTTTGAACTTACAGGACTATGACTTTGGAGTGAAGGTGGTCAGAGGGTCAGTGAACTGTGTTGCTGACGCCTTATCAAGAAGACCTGAAGACTGAAGACGGCGAAAGAACATGGACTATATGTATATAATGAAAACAAAAAGTTAAAATGTACCTGGTTTTAAATTGGTTTGTATTAATAAAGGTAAATGGATGTAATGTAAATGATAAATGTTTAAATGCCTAATTGAAATGTTTAACTTAGAATGTAAGTATAAATAAGTAAGTATGGTATGTATAACTGTTGTTGTGTATTTTATTCAGGTTGTTTTTTGGTGAAAAGCACGTTAGCTTTCCCCCTACAAAACAACTTATAAAGAGGGGAGGTGTTACATAACAGCACTGATGTTACCTGTCTGTCATGGGTTTGGAGGGAAAGTTCCATCCTATGGGGAGTGGAAGGCGGGACATCAGGAGGAGGGGCTGTACTGTATAAATATGTGATGCCTGTGTGGTGAAGAGGAGATGCTGAGACAGACTGTGAGACACTGGGTTGGGACGAAGCAGCAGCTGGGGAAGAAGAAGCTGTTGTGGGAGTCTGGGTGTCTGACAGGGTACTACTGTGTGTCAGAGTACCAACCTGATAAGTTCAGGTGTCTGTGGGTTAGCCAGAACTGATGGGTTCAGGGTCTGTGCTTTAAGTTAAAGGTTCTAGGTGAACCAAACTGTATGCTTGTGTGTGTGAGAATAAGCCACGTTACTTTATTTTATTCACCTGATTGTTTTATTTACCCTGTTTGTATTTAAAATAAACCTTATTCTTTTGTTGTTTAAAAATCCATCCCTGGTCTGTGTGACTTATTATAGGGAATGGTTGGTGGCAGCTTAGTAACTGTGTGATAGATCCCAGTAGGTCTGGGTTTGTCACAACCACAAACATAAATAAAATCCAATAATACAAATTAAAAGAGCAAACAGAAGAGACCCAATCTCGCCCACACCTGCTGCTATGCAGGCTTCTGGAAGATGGATGAGTCACTGTGAGTCAAAATCAGTTTGATGGTCATCACCATCATCATCATCATCATTACTACTACCGCTACTGTTGTTATTGATCTTAAATGGACACTTAAGAGCCATTATGGTTACAAAAGCCAGCTCCTCGCCTGTCGACAGAGCTGCCTGCATTTTTGGATTGTATTTATTTGGAGGGCAGTTACAAGGATGGTCCAAATTTGCCACTGCTCAGCCGTCAGCAGCTACGACGGCCCCCTTTTACGCTCTGCTCCCTGCCCAGGAACGACAGACTCATATAATGCATATAAGGGCAGGGCTCAGATCCAGCTGTGTAACCTCTCGCTCCCGTCCCCAAACAGCTGGATTCAGCAGATCAAGCCGCCTCTCCTCCACTCTCCACCCACTTCTACTCAGTTTTGGCTCAGCGGCCGATGCCAAAGGTGAGGTGGCCAGCTGGAGGGCTGGACGGTCCAAAGAACATAAGGACCAAGCAGCCAACCAGGATCGTGGTGTCAAATCCCCCTGCTTAAAAGCCAAGGGAGCCATGAGCCCAAAGAGCCTTGTGGCACAGCAGTTAAACTGCAGTCCTGCAGCCAAGACTTTGCTCACGACTAGAGATGGCGGCACTCGTATTCGTATGCGAAGCCACTCAAGCAGCCTTGCGTGGAGACTCCTCCTCCCTCCCTCTGCCAGGAGCGCGGGGGTGTGTGTGCAATGTGTAGCCTGCACAATTCAACTGTAAACCACCCAGAGAGTGATTTAAGCACCATGGGGCAGTATATAAGCAGCATGTCTTGCTTTGCTTTGCATCTCTTAGGAAGCCGCCAAAAACGGCGGGGGGGGGGGAGGGGGACCTAGCCCATCTGAATCAGCCAGATGGCTTTCAACTCTGCCCACAGACCACATTCTTCTAAGGCTTACTTGGCTTTTATTGGTTTGGGAACCATTCCTAGAGGCTGGACTCCCCCAGGTGTCTCCCCCCTGGTACTCCACCCCCACCCCCCGCCCCCCATCCTTACCTCCACAGCCCCTGGCTGGGGGTGCCTCAGGACCAGGACGTCCGCATAGCAGCTCATGGTTTGGACCGAATCGGCCAAGGACTCCCCTTTCTGGCAGGACGAGGTGGCCTCTGAGAAGGAGAGGACGGAGCCCCCCAGGCGACACATGGCGGCCGCGAAGGAGCTGCTGGTCCGGGTGCTCGCCTCGTAGAACATGGAGGCCATCACCTTTCCCTGCGCCAAAGGAGATTGGGGCTGAGTGCCGTGGTGCCCCCTCTGCCCGCCCGCCCGCCCGGCCCCTGGCTCAGCGGTTCCCCCCACCTTGAGGATCTCCAAGGCCCGTTCCTTCTGCACCATCATGCGGAGGTTGTGCGCAATGTTCAGCAGGTGGGAGAGCTGCAGCCAAAGAGAGAAGGGTTCTCAGGGTGTGGGCTGGAACACCCTCGCCCCCCCCCAAAGGGTCCAGGGAAAGCCAAGGGAGCCTGTGCCTACCTGGCCCTTGGTGAACTGCTTGACCGTCAGGACATGCTGCCCAACCAGGGGGTGGAGGAAGGGGGAGGGCTGGGGGTGCGGCAGGCTCTGGGGGGATGCCTGCCTGGGCGAGGGGCCTGCCAGGTACAGGGGGCCGTCCTGGATCATGGACACATCTGCTGGGGGGGGAGAGAGGGAGAGAGCAGTCACACAAGGAGAAAGGGAAGGAGCCCCTTTGCCTCCCGATTAGCCCCAAGGTAGGGTGGGGTGGGGTGGGGTTGCCAGGAGGAAGGGCTGCCTCCCCACCCAAGCTGTGACCCAGCAAGGGCGGCCCAGGAAGAGAGACCTCACCTGCCTCCGGGGCCCTTTTCACAACTTTCTCCCTGAGATCAGCAGCTGCTTAAAGGAAGGGGCAAGAAGCACAGAGGTTAGAGACTGGGGAGGGGGGGATCCCGGGGGGGATCCATCCCATCCCCTCCCCTCTCCTCCCATCCTAACCCTTTCGCCCACTATGAGACGGAGTCCGTTCCACAGAACAGCCTCTCCACCCCCCACCCCCTGCTGCCCTGTCTACTTTCAGGCTTCACCTGGCAGCCCGGGGTCCGAGGCCCGGTGGATGCGGGGGGCCAAGTAGAAGCGGGCATCACTGGCCAGAGCCGCTCGCCGGGGACTGGCCGCTCGGCTTCGCAAGGCCTCCATCTGGACAGGGGGGTGGGGGCGTTCTGGAGTCTGCAAGAAGGGGAGAGGGGTGGGTTACAAGCACTGGTGGGGTGGGGTTGGGGGTTCGGGACTAGGACGCACAACCTTCAGGCCAGAAGCATTCGGCCTGATATGCCCCCTCTCCCCCTCCCAGCCCCCACCTTCGCTTCCCTGCTCCAGGAACAGCAGGTGTGGGCCCCTCGGCAAAAGAGCCTCCCTGAGCGCTCTTATTCCCCCCTCCCAGATCAGGGTGGAGGAGGGGGTGCCCCCACCTGGGGAGCCTGGCGCCAGCCCTACCTTGAGGATCTCTTTGGCCGGGGCTGGGAGCGGTGGTGCTGCGCACGGCCACTTCCGCACATCTTGCCCGTAGCCCGGGGGCACAAGAACCTGCAGAACGCAAGAAGAGCAGCAGCAGTGGACAAACCTGTCTGGCCCCCGCCCACCCGCCCGCCCACCCTCTCCAGGCAGAAAGAGACGGCCCCGAGGCAAGAGCAGTCACGCCTCCGCCACTGCCACGCTTCCCCCCGCCCCCCCCGATGCAGCCCCTCCCACTCACCTGGCCATCTATGTAGGCCACCTCCCCACGGAGGATGACACGGCGCACCATCCCTTTCACACGCATCCCTTCGAAGGGCGTCCACCGGGACTTGCTGAAGGCCGTGTGAGCCGGCACCAGCCATTCCTGCTCCAGGTCCACCTGCCGGAGGGAGAAACGCTGATGAGCCCAGGAGGCCGGCCAGACCCACTTCGGGGGTGGGGGTGTGGGGGGGGTCAGAGTTGGAATGTGCCCAGAAAGGCAAAAAAGCAAAGCATGCAGCTTATATACTGGGCCCTGAGCAGTTAAAGCACTCTCGACATGGTTTACAATTTAATTGTGCAGGCTACACATTGCACACACGCACACACAGACAAACACACCCGACAACGAGCTGGGTACTCAATTGACCAACCTCAGAAGGAGGGAAACCAGAGTGAACCTTGAGTCGGCTCCGTGGGATCGAATCCAGGCCGCGAGCAGAGTTTTGGTTGCAGTGCTGCACTTTCGCCACTGTGCCCCGAGGACCTTATACGGTGCCCTCTCTGCTCCCGCAAGCTCACCTCGATGTAGGTGTCCTCCTGAACAGGCAGCCCGAAGATCCGCCGGGGGTTCTCGTAAAGGCGCTGGACCACGTCCTCCACCGTGAGGCGCCCCTCGGAGACGGCCGTCAGCAGAAGGGGCAGCATGGTCTCCAAGCCGGGGAAGCCCGGAGGGGGGTCCTTCCCCAGCTTCTCCTCCAGAGTATGGGGTGCTGGAGGGACAGCAGGAGAGGAGGAGACCGACTCGTGGGGGGCAGAGGAGCGGGGGGACCCTCCCCCTGCAGCCCCTCCCCCCTGCAGCCCATGCCCACAGGCGCCAGGCCTTCCTCCATTAGGAAACCCCAGAACCAGCCCCCTCCCCGCCTGCAGCCCACAGCCGCCAAAGGGGCTCCGTAGGAGGAGACCCACGCCAAGCCACCGCCGGCTGTGCCCCGGGGCCAGGGTGGCCTTACCGTGGTCAGTGGCAAAGCAGTCCACGGTGTCCAGGTTCTCCCACAGGGCCTCCATATCCTCCCGGGTGCCCAGCATGGGCCGCACCTGGCCGCGGCCCTCCCCGATGCGCCCCAAGTCTTCCTGGCACAGGAAGAGGTGGTGGGGGGCCACCTCGCAAGTCACCGCAATGCCCTTCTGCTTGGCTGCCTTGATGATCAGGATCTGGGGGGGAGGGGAGGGGAGGGGAGGGGAGGGGAGGGAGCTAGCAAGACCTCTCCTGGGGCCTGCCAGGGCCTGCCTTGCTACCCGCCACAGCACCGTCGAGGCTACAATGCCCGGCTAGTCCTCAGTGGCAGCGGCAGGGGAGGCTCTCCCGGCCACTCCTGCACCCACCGCTCCTGCCGCAGGAGAGCCCCCCCCCCACCGGCGCCCCCCCAGTCCTCAAAAGCCCGCCTCCTGCCATGCTCACCTCCTCCTTGCGGGCCACGTGGCAGATATGGACCGGGCGCTGGTACAGCTGGGCCACCATCAGGATGGCGGCCACCGTCTGCTTCTCGGCGTGAGCCACAATGGGAAGGTGCTTGGGCCATTTCTCAAAGTGCTGCAAAGGGTCGCCCGGGGGCAGGAATTGCCAAGAAACGAGGGAAGAACACATGGATCTTCTTCTTCTTCTCACATGAGGAGGAGGGAAGGAGGGCCACCCAGGGCAGGGCAGCAGCCGCTTCTCCCCCCCCCCCGGGCCTCGTAGGAGACGTTGCCTCAGGGCTCGGGAAGGAAAAACCCAGCTGGAGGGGGAGCAGCTCAGAGGGCAGTGCCCAGCCAGCGCCCACTCCTCCCCGCCGCCCCCCCCCAGCCCTGGGCAAACACCCACCTCCATCCAGAGAGAAACGTTGTCCATCTTGAGGTCAGAGAAGGTGTCGTTCAGGTACATCTTGAGGCCGGCGGCAGCTCCAGCCAGCGTCCCGAGGGAGCCGGCGTTGTCAGAAGAAGCGCCCAGGTAAAGGGCAAAATCGCAGCGGGCGCCGGCCTCGGCCAACTGAACACGGGGGCGAAAGGGTTAGGGCAAGAAGAGAGAAACCACCGCCCTATGGAACCAGAGGAAGGCAGCGGACCTGTTTTTTAGATCGGGCCCTCAGGGGCCATCCTCCCACACACACACAGATCCAGGTGCCCCCCCCCACAGGAAAGCCTAGGGCACGCCCCCCCTCCCCTCACACCTTCCCACGGGTGTCTCTCCACAAGGACAAGAGAGAAGCACGGCAGGTTTCCAGGAGGGCCTTTGGCTCACAAGGTCCAGCCCTGGAGAGAACGGGGCCACCCAGGAAGCCATCAAGAGGACTGGGGGGAGCAAACCTGGTTGCCCGCAAGCCCGTCCCCTCCTCTGCCCGCCCCCACTCAGCCGGTCACTCAGCCACGTGCTGGATCATGGGAAGCCCCCAAACCATCTGCAAGGCCACCATTCCCCTCACCGGCATCAGCCTGGAGGAGTCGGTGGTGGCAGAGGAGACGGGCCCAGGCCCCACCTTCCTCCCAGGGGGCTCTCAGGGGCCAGGGGCAAACCAGAGGGCACCCGCCAGTGGGCGCGCTACTGCCCCCCCCGCCCCGCCGCTCTGCCCAGACCTTCAGCTCCCCTTTGCCGGCTCTTACCTTCTGTGCCAGAGCCAAGGAGCCGGCGTCAAGGACCGCAGGGGAGGTGTTGGGCATGGCACACACCAGGGTGATGCCCCCCGCCAGAGCGGCTGCCGTGCCGCTGGCAAAGTCCTCCTTGTGCGTGGCCCCCGGTTCCCGCAGGTGCACGTGGACGTCGATCAACCCTAGAAGGGAAGCCGCCGACGGTCAGCGCAGAGGGAGTGGGGCCTGCTCCTGCCACCATCTGCGCTCGCCCTCCCAGAGAAGCACGCCAGGGCCACGGCTAGCCCCCCTCCGATCCATCCCCATCCAGCAACAGACTGAGCATTTTCCACACCTTTACCACACGTGGCGACAGGTGCCCACTCAGAAAGTAGAGGGTGTGAGGGCCGAGACCCTCTCGCTTGATGGTGCCTGTGTGTGTGAGTGTGTGAGTGTGTAGGGGAGGGAGGGGTCTCTGTGCCTTCCCACTGCCCCCTCCCCCAGAAGCAAGCCCCCCTGCACCGGGATTGAAGACGAAGCCCCCGTCACCGCTGCCATCCAGACGACCTGCCCAGATGGGGTGATTCGGGGCTCGGCCGTGGCATAGCTTTGGTGTTGTTTCACTGTTCAACCGCTTCTTCATGTGGAGGTTAAACCACTGAAGTCTCCTCTAATGTAGGGAGATGGAGGGGTGGGGGTGGGGGCTAGCTGAGAAAGGGAGGCGGCAATCCACGCGGGGCAATCCCAAACTCCTCAGCCTGGCCCTCGGCAGGTGGCGGCTGAACCTTGGTCCCCAAGGCAGGAGGGAGGGAGGGTTAGGGTTAGGGGTCCTCCACGGGGGGGGGGCACTCTCCTGCTCACATGCCCACAGAGAGAGAGAGAGAACCTGCTGCGCTCCCAAAGAGAGAGAGAAAGTTCACGCCAGCCCTGGCCTGACAAAGGCCCAGCTGGGCACAACGGATGGGGTGGGACCCCTCCACACCCTCCCCTCCAGCCCCCACCGAGCCCCTACCTGGCAAACGGATGAGCTTCTGGGAGGTCATGCAATCCACGTGCATCTTCAAGGGAGGGGGGCCCCCTATCTGGCCAAGGGCCTGTGGGAGAAACAGAAAGGAAAGGTGAGGGGTCGTGGCCGGCAGAGACGCCTCTCTCCCTGACCCCCCCCCCGCTGACCCCCCGCCTGCTCCCCGCCTTTCACCTCCACAAAGAGCTTGGTGCACTTGATGTCGATGATGAGGGGGACGGAGTAGTCCACGGCCAGGCGCCGGGTGCGGTAGCCCTTGGTGACGAAGGAGGAGAGCCGCCGGCCCCCCGAGTTGCGCATGGAGAGGTTGATCACCAGGTCAAAGTGGTTCTCGGCCAGGTAGTCCAAGATGCTGCGCTGCGGGTTCTCCTTGCAGGGCACCTCGCCCGCCTCTGCCTCCTCAAAGTGCCAGTCGACCGCCTTCACCTGGCACCAAAAGGTGGGGGGGGGGGATTGGGGGAGAAAGAGCGTTCAGACCTGGCAGCCCACCATTCCCTCCACCCCCTTCCAGGCCCCAGGACATTAGGGGAGTCACCCACTGCTGGGAGGGAGGGTCATCCCTCCTCTGGCCGAGGGCATGAACCATCGGGCGCCACCCCCTCCCAAGCCAGGCCCCTTCCGGGGTCTAGAAGGAAAGCAACCCAAGCCCCCCCGACGCCTTGCCCATCTTCCCTCCCTTGGCCCCCACCACGCGGGTCCCGGCCATGCGTCCGGCTGCCCCCCCTGCCTCCCCAGCCCATCCCACCCCCCAGAGGCCCTGGAAGGAGCCTTTCCGGATCCCCTCCCGGCCCACCTTGATGCCATGCTCCGTGTAGAAGTCGGCCGTGCCCAAGCTGGCGTAGAGGCTGTAGCCCAGGCTCTCCAGGGTGCGGACCGTCGAGAGCAGCTCGCTCTTGTTCTGGGAAGGGAAGATCAGGCGGGAAGCGGGGGAGAGTCTCCCTTGCCTTCGCCAAGCAAGCAGGCTTGCCAGGCGACGTCCCCCCACCCCACCCCGGCCCAAAGAGCCTTTACACGCCACCCCTGCCCAGTAGTACCAAAAGGATATTCCCCACCCCATATCCAGGCAGGTGGGGCAGGGAGTCCCCTCCCGCGCTGCCCCAGAGCAAACCCCACCCTCTCCTCGTGGGGCCCACCCCTGCCCAAAATCCCAGACTCCTGGTGCCCCCCGCCAGGACAGGCCGGGCACAGCGGCCTCAATGACCTGCACCCTCCTGTTTCCCTTGGGGAGCCGGATCCAGCCCGCTGAGTGGGTGGAGGACATGGGCAAAAGGCAGGGGCCGGTTTGCGGTGGGACTCGGAGCGTGCCCCCCCGGGCTTCCCAGACAGGGGTGGGACTCCGAACTTGAAGGAGACCCTCTTCCCACGCACCACCGGATCAGGGCCTCCCCCCGCCCGGCGCCGCAGCCCCACCTTGTAGCTCCCGATGGTGAGCAGGATGTTCTTTTTGGGTATCTTGAAGCCGGTGCTGAGCATGGCCTTGAGGTAGGCCTCGCAGCGGTTCTCTCCGAAGCAGGCCACCTCCCCCGTGCTGGTCATCTCCACGCCCAGGACCACGTCGGCCCCCGCCAGCCGGGAGAAGGAGAACTGGGGGACCTGGGGAGGAGAGGTGGAGGGGGGGTGAGCTGGGGAGGAGAGGTGGAGGGAGGCAGGCGGGCAGGCAGGAGGCCACGGCCCCACCAGGGCTCACCCCCCCCACCCCACCCCCAGCCACAGCACTCACCTTGACCCCCACCACGCCGGTCCCGGCCATGAGTCCGACAGGCTCCACCTCCTCCCCCATGATCACCTGCGTGGCCAAGGCCACCAGGTCCACGCCCAGCGTCTTGGAGACGAAGGGGAAGGAGCGCGAGACCCGCACGTTGCACTCGATCACCTTCAGCTGGTCGTCCTGCAGAGAAGAGCGGAGGGTCAGCAGGTGGCTCCCCCCTCCCCCCCCACCGGGGTCCCTGCCCCCCCTGCCCAATCCCCTTCACATGGCCCGCCCCACTTCAGGCTCTAGGGCAAAGGACTCCACTGCCTCAACCCCTCCACCGCCTTGCGTGGCAGTCCACGCTAAATGGGGAGAACCAAGCAGCCCCCCCATCCCCTGGTGCATGGCTCCCCCGCTGCCGCTCCCCCACTCCCACCCCGCCCCACCCCACTCTCTCTCTCTCTCCCACCCCCGCCCCCAATACCTTGGCGATCAGCTGCAGGTTGAAGGGCCCCGTGACCTGCAGCTCCTGCCCGATGGCGTGGACAATGGCCTTGATCCGCTCCAGGGTCTTGGGCGTGATGTCCTGGGGCGGCGTCACCAGCGTGGCATCTCCCGAGTGCACGCCAGCGTTCTCCACGTGCTCAGAGATGGCAATGGCCACCACCTGCCCGTCACAGGCCACGGCATCCACGTCGATCTCCTGCAGCAAGCCACGGCCAAGCCCCTCAGCCTCTCGCCCCACCTGTGCCCGTTGCGTCCCCTTCTGGGCACGGCCCCCGCCGGCCCACAAATACAACCCCCACCCGACCAGCTTTTGCACTGGCAGGGAAAGCCTATGGCGTTCCTTCCACATCTGTGGGTCCAGCTCCCTCCCTCCAACCTAATTTGCCTCTGCACACTAGCCATAACCCTCTGCACGCGCCCCCCCTCCCCCAAGGCGGGGCCAGAGAACGGGTTCTGCTCAAGGGCCACCGCCCCCTCCGCCTCTTCCCACCTTGGGTCAAAAACCAGCCCGGGATGCCTGTGGGGGCCTCCTCAGCAGGAGGAAGAAGACCGGAAGGCGCTCCCCAAAGCCTCAGACGGGAAGCCCTCCCCTCCCCTCCCCTCCCCTCCCGCCCCGTCTTCCTTGCGCGTGTAGAGGGACGGGGAGCTCCGAGGCCTCTCTGGGAAGCAGGCACCCAAGAGCCACCGGGCAGAACGTTTTCTTGAAAGTTTCCTAGAAAGCTCAGATCTTTTAAACAGAAAATTTCATTCCTTTCAAAAAAAAAACAAAACAAAACAAAACAAGCCAGGCTGTTTCACAGAATTCATTACGAACGATGGATGGATGGAATTTACTTCCCTCTGAAACTAAGGGGCGAAAGAGGTGGCAGGGACCACAGCAACATTTAGGAGCTAATGGTCCCCTTGTAGAGGACTTGTTAAACTTTGCTGGGGGGGGGGGGCGCATGGCCAGCACACTCCTCTTCCCCCCCCTCGGTGGGGCCTAAAATGCGCCTATCCCCTTTTAAGCAAACAAACCATTATATATATAGACCTTGGGATGCAGAGCTAAAGACCACGATACTAACTAAAGCACTTCTCCAAATGTAGATACTGTGCTTACACATTACCTCTTTTCCTAATAAAGTATTCAGCCAACGTAAATCTAATACACAGGCTAGATCAAACCATGCTTGATTTAGTGCTTAGATTTTTTTTTAGAAGGTGTGCAGTTCCAAATTCTGGAAGACTCGCCTTTCTGCACCCACTCACGAGGCGGGCAGCTGCCAAGCCCCACAAAGACCTGGCGCCCCAGGTTCTCCGGGACGCAAGGAAGAGGCTCCAGGGGTAGCGGGCGAAGGCGGGAGGGCAGGGGTTGCACCCAGCTTGCCACTCGCTTCGTCAGAAGCGGCCTTCTGAGGGCCTACCCTTCTCAGGCAAACCTTCCTGGCACAGCTCATGCCCACCTTCTGGAAGCCTCTTTGCTCTTCTGCAGCTTCCCAAGCGTCGACTCCTGCGCAGGCCGAAGGAAAGGCTCCAAGACCAAACCCATTCCCAGGGGCTCAGATGGTCCGGCCGGAGCCCTTGTCTCTTCTCTCCCAGGCCCAGCGTGTCTCCCCCCCCACCTGCCCAGGCTTTCTTGAGAGCAGCACAAGCCACAGGGCAGAGTTTCCACACCCCTCCTTGCCCCCCTGCCCCCCCAACCCACCTTGGCCTCCTGGATGAACTTAGAGATGACCACCGGCTGCTCCTTGGAGACGGCGACGGCGTTGCTCAGGAAGCGCTCCAGGTCGCTGTCGGAATAGGCCACGTTCATGGCGGCCCCGCTGAGGACGTACGAGGGCCGCACCACGCAGGGGTAGCCCACTTTGCAGCAGAACTGCTTGGCCGACTGCCGGGGAGACACAGGGTCGGGGTGGGGGGTCAGAGGCGACTTTGGGCAGAGGATTAGCCCACCCCTCGGGCCTCCCCCCTTCAGCCTTTCCTCCGCCTTCACACAAGGAAGACTCCCCGAGACCCCTTGAAGCCCCAAAGCGACTCACGCAGAAGGCACCAGGGGGGTGGGGGTGGGGGGTGGAGAAGGCAGGGCTGGGGCCGAGCCTCCAGGTCTGGTGGGGGCACTGTCAAGCGGAGAGGCGGCCTCTCTCAAAGGCATAGCGTCGGAGGGCGGGGTGGGGGGTGCCCCAGAGATCTTCCACCCCTCATAGGCAGTGGCAGCCCCACGGCGGGCTCTGATGCCACGGAGGGGTTTGCCAGGGAGGGGGCTTGCTCGGTGCCCGCCTCCCCCCAGGGCGGGAGGGGGGCGCGCACCTCTCGGCTCACCTCCATGTCCGAGAGCTCCTTCCAGAGGGGCTGGCTGATGCTGATGGTGTCCAGGAGTCGGGAGAACTTGAAGCGGTTCTCGGCCGAGTCGATGGCCTCCGGGGAGGTGCCCAGGATGCGGCACTGCTGGCGGTGCAGGGCCATGGCGATGTTGTTGGGCAGCTGGCCCCCCATGGACAGGATCACGCCCTCGGGGTTCTCCAGCTCGTAGATGTCCATCACCACCTGCCGGAGGGGAGGAGGGCCCCCGCCGGGTGAGGGCCCCTTTGGCCCTGCCATCGAGGAGGGGGCAGGGAAATCCCCCCCCCCGAAACACCTTGCTCCCTCTCTCGGCCTGAGCAAGAGCAGAGGCATCTTCCCCCCCCCCCACTCCTGGTCCCCCGCCCGGCCTGGGCCTTCACTGTAAGGCTGGCCCCCTTCTCCCCCCCCAACCACCATCTGTGTCATACAAACCAAGCAGCCAGAAGGGAGGACCCACAACCACCTCGCACTCGCAGCAGCCGATCGAAGGCAGTCACCCCTCCCCCCGCCATGGAGGAGCCCCAGGGGTCCCCCGCCCAGGGCCTTCGCTGGAGGGTCTCCACAGCCACCCCTCGGGGATGCTGCTGCTACCGGGGGGGGGGGGGAGGATGGGGGGGGCAGGACGGGGGGGGCGTCTACAGGGGCCTTTAGGGCTCACAAATGCCCTCATTTACCAGATGCCCCGGACGCCCGCGCAGCAGCCTTGCCTTTCATCCCAAAACTTGAGCAGCTGATCCGACCCCCCACTGACCACACCAGCTTTGAGGGCCTTCTCCCCCTCCACCCCCCCATCGGCCAGGAGCCCCCCCCCCCCCCCGAGGCCCACCTCAAAGGACATCTCATCAAAGTAGAGCCGGTCACACGTGTCGTAGTCGGTGCTCACGGTCTCCGGGTTGTAGTTCACCATGATGGTTTTGTAGCCCATCTGCCACGGGAGAGGCCGAGGGAAGAGAAGAGGGTCGTTCCTTTGCTCCCCGCTGCCACCCCCCCCTCAGCCTTGCCTTTGAGATGGGCAGCACAAGGGGACAAACAGGAAGCCCCTGAACCCCGCCCCCCCCAGCCCTGTAAAAGCAGCGTGGGTGAGTCCACGCAGAGGGGTACGCCGTCCACCTGGAACATCCTTTGAGGGCTTGGCATTTGTGGGGGGGGGCTCCCTGCTAAGGTCCCCCCCCCGGCCTTCTGCTACCAGGCAAAGGGGGCATCAGACATCACCCAGGAAGCTCGAAAAGGGTCCCCACCAGGCAGGCAGCCCCATGGAGCAAGGGGTCACAGGAACACAGAAGATTAGGCCTCCCCCCCCCCCCTTAGGCCTCTCCACCCAGGGTAGCTGGACGTCAGCCCTGGCAGGACAAAGCAGCTGGGGGGGGGGGGTGAGGCCCCCACCCGTCCCCGAGGGGCCCACCTTGCGCAGCTCCCGGATGCACCCCACGGCGCACCAGTCGAACTCCACGCTGCTGCCGATGCGGTAGACGCCGGAGCCGATGACCATGACGTGGGGCTCCCGGAAGGCCAGGTCGTGCTCAGTCCCGTTGTAGCTCAGGTAGAGGTAGTTGGTCTGGGCCGGCCATTCGGCGGCCACCGTGTCGATCTGCTTCACCACCGGCAGGATCTTCAGGTCACGGGCGCATCTTCCGCACCGCCAGCTCTGTGCTGGAGACGCCACAGCCCTGTTTCAGTTTCGGCCACAGCAGAGAAGGGCCAGCAGGGCACGGAGGCTCCTCAAGATCTCACGGCCGCAGCGCCTCCTGGGCCTCAGAGGGCAAAGCAAGGCGCTGGCTCTGATGGAGAGCTAGCTCCCCCCCCCATCACTACAGGTGGGGGCCACAGACTACCATCCCCAGCATGCTGTGTGTCCAAAGAGGCAGCCACATCTCGGCTGGGCCAGGCCAGACCTTCGCCTGCTCCCAGGCACCCCCCCCCCTCAGCTTTCTCTGTCCGGCCCTCGCCCGCCCAGGCCAAAGGAGGGGGCTCCCTGCGGAGGAAATGCCCCCCTCCTCCAGGGACGAAGGACCACAGTGACGCAGGGCCCGCCACCCCACCCCGCCCCACCCCACCCCGTGCAAGCGACCTCCCTGCATGTACCTGAGCACTGCCTGGGCCACCTGCTTGTCCGAGAAGCCCAGCTGCTTGGCCAGCTTGAGCACAGGAGGCGGCATGGTGCCCGGCTCGGCCTGGCGATAGGACTCCAGGCGCAGAGCGTGGTCCGTGATGTTCTTCATCTTGTGCAGGAACCAGCGGTCAATCTTGGTGAGCTCGTAGAGGCGCTCGATGGAGTAGCCGGCCCACAGAGCGGCGGCCAGCACGAAGATGCGCTTGTCCGTGGGGGGTCTCCAGCTCCTGCAGGCAGAAGCCGAGGAGGGAAGAGGAGGCAGACGTCAGCAGCAACAGGTGGGAGTGAGGGAGGCTGCCAGCGCCTGCGCCAGCGCCCTGGGAGTTCAGCCCACCGGGTCCGCCCACGCCTACCATGTCCGAGGCCGGCTTCACGGTTGTGGTCAAAGCCCAGGCAGTTCTCATCCACCATGCGCAGAGCCTTCTGGAAGGCCCTCCTCAAAGTTCCTCCCGATGGCCATGACCTCCCCTGTGTGTGTGTGTGTGTGTGTGTGTGAGAGAGAGAGAGAGATGGGAGGAAGGAATGGAGAAGAGAGAAGGGCTGGGAATTAAGTGATCTTTGCACACCTTCTTTACACAATTAACTGGGCAGACCAAGCAGCCATGTGCCACGGGGTGAGGCTGCCAAGGGGCAAGCAGGAAGAACCTCCCCCCGTAAGCAGAGGGAGGCCCAGACCACAAACCACCAGCCCATCCGGAACGGTCCGAGGGGCCATCCCGTGTCTGTCTGGGGTCCTGGGGGGGGCAGCGGCAGCACCCACGGGCAGCCTCTGGGCCGGCTTCCTTCGGCCCCCCGAGCCAGAAAGGGCCGGCAACCCACAAAAGCCTCAGCGCGAAGGAGAGGCGCCCCACAGGCTGGCCAGAATGGCATGGTCTCCTTCCTGCTTGCACTTCTGCCCGCATCCTTTCCACCCATCATCTCAAGGCAGCGTTGGTGGCTCCCCCCCCCCCCGCCCCATTGGTCCACCAAACAACAGCTCAACCAGATAAACCAGGCTGAGATACTGCAGCGGGCCCAAGACACACACACAGACACAGACACAGACACAGACACACACACACACACACACACACACACACACACACACACACACACACACACGGTGAGCATCATGACTAAGGGAGAACGAGATCCCTTACTCTAACCACTCTACCATCTGGCTCTCCGGCAGGGTCACCGTGTGCTAGACCATGTGGGGCAGGCCTTCCCGGGCTCGGCCACTCACCCACGCTCTTCATGGAGCTGCCGATCTTGGTGCTGACACGCAGGAACTTGCTGAGGTCCCAGCGCGGGATCTTGACCACACAGTAATCCAGGCTGGGCTCAAAGCAAGCGGTGGTGGAGTTGGTGACCGAGTTCCTGGTGGAGGCAGGAGGGGAGGGAAAGGGAGAGGGGAGGGTCAGCAGAGGGTCATCGCTGAGCACCCTCCTTCCCTCTCTAGGGCCCAACGGAGGGCTCACAAAATCTGCGGAGGAACCCTTTTGCTCCCCAAGGGCTAAAGGCTCTCTCTCTCTCTCTATATATATATATATACATACATACATACAGAGAGAGAGAGAGAGAGACCCCAAAATGCTCTTCCGCTGTTTCGCCTGCCAAGACGGAGCGGCACTCTCAGGGGAAGGAGTCATAGAGAGAGAAGATCCTGCCTGGCCTTAGGGGTCCTCAGGCTCTTGGCCCCTCTGCCCAGCACCCTCTGTGCTCAGGTCACTCCCCCCCATCTGCCTCCCCCCCCCGCCTTCCCCGGCCGTGTGCCTCTCTTGCTATCCGCAGGCAAGGAAGCAAAACCCCAGCAACCCAGCAGAGGGCGGAAGGCGCTCGGCCCCTCCAAGGCGGGAGCAGCGAGAGCGGGAAACCCCCGGAGATCCAGCCTTGATGTAGGTCTCATGGGAAAGGGGGGGGCGGACTGGGGATTCCCTCACACACACCCCCCAGGACGGGTGGTGGAGAACAAAGAAAAGATCAGCAGAGGGCTGTGAAGCGTGGAGGAAAGGGGCCTCTGGGGCAAATCCCACCGGCAGCAAAGGAAGGGGATGCGCACGCGCACAGAGAGGGCCCCGTGGGCAGCAGGGGCCTCTTCCCCAGGACAGCGTGCCAGGAAGGCCAAGCCGCACCAACGGGTGGTGGACCCACCCACCACCCCGACCCACCTCCTCTCTCCGATACCGACGTCCAAACTCCCTCTCTCTGTGTGTGTGTGTGTGTGTGTGTGTGTGTGTGTGTGTGTGTGTGTGTGTGTGTGTGTGTGTGTGTGTGTGTGTGTGTGTGTGTGTGTGTGTGTGTGTGTGTGTGTGTGTGAGAGAGAGAGAGAGAGAGAGAGAGAGAGAGAGAGAGAGAGAGAGAGAGAGAGAGAGAGAGAGAGAGAGAGAGAGAGAGAGAGAGCCGGAGGCCTCTTGCCGCCAGGATGCTCGAGGGGGCAACCCTTCCCCCCCCGACTCCCAGTCCGCCACGGCCCTTACCTGAGGACTGGCAGTGGGATGCCCAAGGCTAGCTTGGCAGCCACGTAGGCCAAGGGGTAGCCCGTGGCCTTGCTAGCCAGCGCCGAACTCCGCGACAGCCGGGCGTTCACCTCAATGATGTAGTACTGCAGGAGCAAGAAAAGACAAGCGGCCGGCATCCGCCGTTCAGCGGCGCGTCTGTCCGGAGAGAGCCGGCTTGCTCCCCAGGAAGGGCCAGTGCTTGACAGGAGCGCCCGAACCCCGCAGGCAGGCAGGCAGGCAGGCAGGCAGGCAGGCAGGCGGGCAGGTGGTCCCGGGTTCCCTGCTTGGCAGTGCCCTCCACAGGCAGGACTGGGAAGGGACCCCCTTGCGCAGCCCTCCCCCTGAAGAAGCCCTGCTCCTCCTCGGGGCCTCCCAGGGCACAAGGAAGACGGGCACCTCCCGGTGGACTCCAGACGGCTGACGGCAGGTGGGGGAGCTTTCCCTAATCCCAAAAGTTAAGGAACCCGCTCTCTTGGAAGCGCACTCGGGAGGAAACAACCTTGGCTCCCCCTGTCATTCGGCTAATCAATAATCACTTATCTCTCAGCCTCGGTTGGGAGTGTTAAGAGGCTGCCCTCTGTACCTCAGGGACAGAACTGGATCCGCTCCTACGGGGTTTCATTCGTGCAGGTGTTTGCCTGCTGAACCCCCACCCACCTGATGTGGATCGAGCCCCAACTGGCAGCTCTAATAAGGGGCAAAGTCGACCATCCTTCCAGCCTCAGCCTGCCTCCTCCCTGCCGGGAGGCTCTGCAGAGCTGCAGACGCTGAGGGTCCGGTCCCGTGCAAAGCCCACCTGCTCTGACAGAAGTGCAAGCCCCTCGACGCAGCCAGTGCGCTTCTCCACCACCTGTGAAGACGCCCAAGTTTGGGGGGGGAGGAGAGGAGGATCTGGCAACCACCCTCCACCTCCCTGGCCCTTGCCGTCCCCTTGGGGTCTCACCTGCTCCGATTCAGGGTTTAGCGCGTACTGGACGTTGCACTCGCCGACAATGCCCAAGTGCCGGACCACCTTGATGGCCGTGGTGCGCAGGAGGTTATACTCCCGGTCGTTGAGGGTCTGGCTGGGGGCCACCACGATGGACTCCCCCGTGTGGATGCCCAGCGGGTCCAAGTTCTCCATGTTGCACACCTGTGACGGGTGGGTAAGCGGAAGGAGCAAGAGAGATCAGGGAGGGCTCCCGTCGCGGCTCTACCCACAAAGAGACAGACAGAGAGGTCCCCAGGCCACCAGATCACCGGGGAGGGTGTGTGTGTCTCATCCTGCCCCTCCTACCACAGGAGAAGGTTCGCAGTCCCGCAAGCCAGAGGGCTCCGTGTCTATCCCAGCCACGCTCACAACGGGTGAGCCCAAGGGTGTCTCACAACATTTTCTTCTAGACAGATGGACATTTTGCACCTGCAGAAGGTTGTGGCTCAATCCCTAACCCCTACCCCACCCCCCACCCCCAGGGAAGATGCAGAATCCCAAAGGGGAACGGTACCCCACACACACACACACACACACAGAGCCACCCCCACCCAGCCCTCCGATTTTGGAAAAGAAGCCTATCTAGGAAAGGATCTTGCCTGGGATCCCAGAGAGCCTTTGCATCATGGTCTCCTGATGCTGCTGCTGCTGCTGCTGCTGCTGCCAGTCAGAGCCGGCAAGACAGGGCCTGATGGGCCAAGGAAGGGCCTGACACGGGAGAAGGGACGAGGGAGGGGAGGAGCCGAAGAGGGGGGGGCAGCTGGGAAGAGCTTTCCTTTGGCAGGACTGGCCATGGGCTGCAGGCCAAGGAGCCACTTTTCCCTGGTGGCCAGAGGAGGGCCAGGAGGGCCAACGTGGGGCAGGATCAGAGCCGAGGCGGCCTTTCATGCCGTGCTTTGCTGTGCCTTCTTTCTGCTCCTTTAGTGGCCGGCCAAAAGCCCAAAGAGGGAGCCGCCCAGAGCAGCCCCCAGGGCAGCAGCACTTGCCTGCTCAGGGTCCCCGCCCCTCCCAATGGCTGAGACACCACAGTCTGCAGGCTTTGCCCCCCCCGACTCCCTCCGCCAGCTGTTTGGTGCAGGGGCTTCTGTCTGATCCTTCCTCCCCACCCGCAGGATTCACAGCATTCCCCATGGCCTCTCTTCTGGGAGGTGCAGAGAAAGAGAGGTGGAGCCGCCCCCACCCATCGAAAAGGGAGCTGGGGGGGGGAGTGAAGGAAAATAAAGAGCTTCTCCAGCTCAGCAGTCTTGCCAAAAAAAAAAAAAAACAAAAAAAAAACCCACCAACTGCGGGGGGGGGGGGGCAAAAGGCAGCTCCCTAGTCTTCTCTGTCCCTCCCACTCTCCGGGAGAGACACCAGCAAGGGGGGGCCCTCCAACACCCACCGCCCTGAACCGTCTGAGGTCCGTCCGGTGGGCTCTGGCAAGGCTGCGCTCTGGCCCCCGCCCCCCAGTTCCATGGGGTTTTCCCCCCCTGCCTCACCCCCCGCCACGGCCCCAGCCTTTACCGTGATGCAGTTGTCATAGGCGTCCCGCACGACCTCGTATTCGATCTCCTTCCAGCCCTTGAGCGACTTGTCCACCAGCACTTGCGAGGTGTGCGCCAAGGCCTGCCCTACCAGGGCCGTCAGCTCCTCCCGCCCGTTGGCGAAGCCGGAGCCCAGCCCGCCCAGCGCGTAGGCAGAGCGCACCAGCACGGGGTAGCCAAGCCGATCGGCCGCTGCTTGGGCCTTTGGGAGGGGGAGGAGAAGAAAAAGCCAACCACTCAGAGATGCGGTCAGGCCCTGTGAAAGGGGGGGGGTGGCTCGCCCTCTCTGGGCCAGCAGGCCCAAACAGCCCCCGTCCTGCTGCTCTGTGGCAGAAAACCGGGGTTGCTAAAGAGGGGGGCACACACACCTCTCCCTCCCTCCCCCCAGCTGCAGGCAGCCCTTAGACTCTGAGGTGGGCCCAGATGGCGCGTCCGGGCAACCCTCCCCACGCTCTGTGCCTTCTCTGCTTGTGCTCAGCAGGAGGGCTCCTCCCTGACCCTCCACCCAAAGCAGCTCAGGCTCTTACAGCCTTCACTCAGCCCCCATCAGGATGCAGCCCTCCCACCGGATCTCCTACCAGGCCCGGCCCGGCCACTCCAGGACGCCGCATTTTCTAAAGGGACTCAACCCAAAAGCCCAGGGAAGTAGTGGCCGCAGTGACATGGTGGAGTGGGGCCGCTCTGCCCCCATACCTGTTCGACGGAGCACGCGGCCTCGCTGGGCGCCACATGCTCCCCAATCTCCTCCATCTTCTCCACAAAGACTTTGCGGTCCTCCGTCATCTCAATGGAAGCCACGGGGGTGCCCAGGACTCGCACGCTGTACCGCTCCAGCACGCCACCTTTGGTCAGCTCCACGCCACAGTTCAGGGCGGTCTGGCCCCCAAACGTCAGTAAGACCCCGTCGGGGCGCTCGTTCTTGATCACCTGAGCCCGAGGGGAAAGAGGGAGAGGGGTGAGGGGAGCGCCCCTCCCGGGCCCATTCCAAAGGGGAAGCCAAAGAGGTCCCGATGCCCTCTGGTGGCACGCAAGACCACGGAACGGACCCCCGTGATGGTCCAGCAAACCTTCTGCTTGGTTAGGTACCAGCAAAACCTTCTGCTTCTTCATGGACAGGATGGGCAAACAGCAATCAAAACAGAAGGGGCAAGGAGAGGCACGGGGAGGGTCCTGGTTGGGGCGCAACACCCCATCATGTTTGATCAGCTGGAATGACACTCAGGCGCTGGACAGGGTATGTGAGAGAGGGGGGTGAAGAAAAAGCAACACGAGCAAAACAAGAGGCCTCCAGACCTAACTTCCAGCCCATCCCCACAACACAGAAACAAAAAGATTTGTTCACAGAATCATGACGTTGGAGGGGGCCTCTAAGGCCACAGAGTCCAACCCTCTGCTCAAGGCAGGAATCCCAATCAAAGGACATCTGCCAGGTGGTTATCTTCAACTTTCTCTTGAAGGCCCCCGGTCTTGGAGCGCTCAGCACCTTGTGCAATCGATTCCACTGTCATACTGCTCTAACAGTTTGGACGTTTTTTTCTGATATTCAGCCTAAATCTGGGTTCCTGTCGCTTGAGCCCATTCTCACATGTCCTGAACTCTGGGTTGATCGAGATCTTGTCCCTCCTCCCTACGATAGCCTTTCAAATATTTGAAACATGCTATTGTATCTCCCCTCCCTCTTCTTTTCTCAAGGCTGAGCTCCTTCAACGCCCAGTTCTTTCATGCTTTCCTCTGCTCCAGAATTTTCCAAGGGAAAAAATCAGTCAACCAAGACAAGGAATTCCTTAGAAGGGACGTATGTGGCAGAATTTGCCTCCTAACAGATATCACGATAACCGAAATCCCCCACCATGCTTCCAAAGAGGCCCCGGGGTGCAGGAGCCGACCGCCCCTCCCTCCGCCTATCCCGGTGTGACCCAGCCACCCAAGAGCCAAGAGGCAGCCAGGAGGGAGGCTCACCTGGGTTACGTAGTCTGGGGTGATGGGCAAGAAGTAGACCTTGTCGGCCAGGCCCTTGGAGGTCTGCACGGTGGCGATGTTGGGGTTGATCAGCACCGTCTGGATGTTCTCGTCTTTCAGAGCTTTGATGGCCTGCGGGTGGAGTGGGAGGTGTGGGGAAGAGGCCGAAAGAATATTCCCTGAGAGACAGACGCAGCCCCAGGCGGAGACACAAAGCCCCTCCCAAAGGCCCAGCCCCAGCCCCGGAGACGAAACCGTCAGGAGCGGAAGCGGGATCCGCGCCGAGGAGGAGCGCTGGGTAGAGCCGGGTTTCGCCCTGGCCGTTCCTCAGCTCCTCACCAGCTCTCCCTTCTGCAGCACGCCCTGGAGAAAACAGAGTCTCCTTCCCCCCCCCCACAAGGGGGAAACCCCTCCTCCTCTCTACACAACCATGGCCTGTGACTGACACGACGTGGAGGTGAGATGGCCTGGGGGCCCCCACCTCCAGTCCAAAGGATGCCCCTCAGCACTTTGCTGGCTCCTTGACCCCCCTCCCTCCCCCTGAAGGGCCCCAGATCTCTCCTCCCTTGACACCCCCTCCCTCCATCGGCACCCCTCCCTCACCTGGGAGCCGGAGTAGTCAAACTCTCCCGCCTGTCCGATGGAGAGGCCCCCCGAACCCAGGATGAGCACTTTACGAGGGCGGCCTGCGGGGCTGGCGGGCGGACTCTGGGACGGGCGCAGGTATCGCTGGAGCCGCTCGCAGACTGGTGTGGGGAGAAAGTGGAGGGGCGTCCTCAGTCAAGTCACTCGGCCCATCCATTTCCCCCCCCCGGGCATGAGACTGGCAAACCCCCTACAATGTGAGTGTTTGTCTGTGTGCGTGGGGGGGGGAACAATGGCTCTCCCCAGCTATGCAGCAGAGGCCAGGAGGCAGGGCCAGGGAGGCCGCCCCCTCCCCCCCCGCGAGACCCCCACCTGTCTTGGTGTTTGCTCCTCCAGCCATGCTGTCTTTCACCGTCTCCAGAAAAACATCAAAGAGGCCCTCAAGGTCCGTCGGCCCAGCGCTGTGCTCCGGGTGGAACTGCACGCTGGGGGGGGGAGAAAAGAGGGGTGAAAAGGGGAGGAACAATGGGACCCAAACCTCCCCCACCTCCTAAAGCAGCTCCCCCTAGCCAGTTCCAGGTCGAGGGTCTGGAAACCAGCCCTGCGAGGGAGGGAGGAAGGAAGAAAAAGATAGGGAAGGGAGAGAGAGAAAGGAAGGAAGAATTGGGAAAAGTTGGGAGCATTTAGCCTGGAAAAGAGAAGGCTGAAGGGGGAGCCAGCTCCCCAGATATGAAGGGAGAATGGGGGTGGGGGGGGCAAGGACCTCCTGCAGGGATTCTGGCCCGGAGCCACAGAACCAAGTGCCAAGAACAGCCGCCTTGACTGAACATGGTTGGGGGGGAGGGGGGGAAGAGCAGCCTTCCACAAGGTAAAAGCAGCTCAAGATAGATGTCAACCCCTTGGGGTGGGGAAGGCAGGAAATACCCCCACCCCAGGCCCACCCCCAGGGCTGCTCCCACCTGAAGAAGGGCTTCGAGGTGTGGACAAGCCCCTCGTTGGAGAGGTCGTTGGCGTTAGTGAAGAGGGGGGCCCAGCCGGCCGGCAGGCTGCCCGGCTCCACCGCAAAGCCGTGGTTCTGGGAGGTGATGAAGCAGCGCTGGGAGCCCTCGTGGAGGCAAGGCTGGTTGTGGCCCCGATTCCCGTACCTGCAGGGAAGAAGCAGAAGTGAAGGCTCGCGCGGGGAGTCCTGAACCTGGCTCAGAGGAAAAAAGACAAACCCAAGACCAGGCTCGCTCGGTCCGCCTCCGATGGGGGCCACTGGGCTTCCTCGGAAAGGGACGACCAGTGGGGCGGGGGGGCAGCCATGGCCCTCTCACCCCCTCCAGCACCCGAAGCAGCTGGGAAGATGCGCCCCCGTCCCCGGCCAGAGAGATGGCTGCAAGCAACCACCACGGCTACAGCAGGAGCAAGGCGCTTTGGCTCAGCACCTGCCGAGGAGCCCCCGTCCCGCCCCGCCCCACCCCGCGAGGAGGCACTCACTTCATCTTGTAGGTCTTGGCCCCGATGGCCAGCGCCAGCAGCTGGTGGCCCAAGCAGATGCCAAAGACAGGCTTCGGGGAGGGCAGCTCCAGGACCGCCCGCAGCTGAGCGATGGTCGTTTGGCAGAGCTGGGGGTCCCCCGGGCCGTTGCTGACAAAAAGCCCGTCAAACTCTGGGGACAGGAGAAAGAGAGCGGCGTCAGGCCAACCGGGGGGGGGCCTCCCTCCCTCCCTCGGAACTGGAGGCACCCCCGCAAGAAAAGGAAAGGGGAGAAACAAACCCTCCCCCAGGCTCTCAGGCCCTCTCTTCGACTCACCCGCGCTATCCAGGGGGTGATCGCACGGCACCACCGTGACGGCGGCGCCCCGCTCGCACAGGCACCGGATCTGGTTGTATTTCAGGCCACAATCTACGGCCGTGATCCTCACAGACCCCCCCGGGTTGAACAGACGGGGTTCCTGCGGGGCAGGAAGGCAGAGAGAAGATCTGGGGGGGGGGGAGGATCCCACAGGTGCAGGTGGGGGAGACTAGGCAGCCCCAGGAAACAGGACGCAGCCACACCCGCCTGCGGGGAGGCCCTTCTAGCCAGGCTCGGCTCCTGCCAAAAAAGAAGCCCAGCCCCCCCCCGCCAGCAAGCCCCACTGACCCAGAGCAAGGATGAAGGGAAGGGCAACGCCTGGGAAGCTCAGGATCGCCAACAATGTTTGGGTCACCAGGGAGGAAAGGCACTTCCTGAAAAGTCCCTGCGTTCCCCTCAAACCCCTCCCAGGAGTGGAGGGTCGCCGGGAAACACACACACACACCCCGCGCGTGCGCACGCTCCACCTTCAGGTGGCAGGCAAATGTCGGAGCAACACTTTTGGGCGGGACGGAGCCATTTGGCACAACAGGCCCCCAAAGCGGCACTCGCACCCCCACCTCAGCCCTTCAGGCCCCTCGGTGCTGGGCCCCCTCCCAGTTGCCCCAGCCCCACCTACTTGGACGGAGACCTCCTTGACCAGGTGCCTCTGGTTTGGGTCCTCAAAGGGCAGGTGGGCGTGGCGGAGGCCGTCCAGCGCCACTCGGCCCAGAAGGGACCCCTTCTCCCGGATCCTCTTGGTCAGCGCTCGAGTGTCCACGCCTGCCCGCGGAAAGACACACACACACCCGTTGAACCTCTGAATGCAAGGAAGGACCCTCTGGTGCCACCCGCCAAGGAGCTGTCCTACGCCCCCACCCCCCAACCTCCATGAATACACACAGCCCACCTCAGACTGTTCCCCCCCTCTCTGTGCACTTCCCGCGGGGGAGGCTCCGGGCCAAGGCCTCCCAAGCCCGGGCGTTTGGAACGTTCCACCTGGCCTGCTCAGCCAGGGCTCCTCCATGACCGCCTACGGCCAGCTGCTCCTCGGCCGGTGGGCTCTGCCTTCTTCCCACCTCCAGCCCCCCATCAGGCAACCTTCTGCCTCCGCTTTCCAGAATACGCGGGAATCCTCTCCATTGACCCTTCTAGCCGGACAGACTGCTTGACCCCAATCGCGTCCATCTCTGGGCACTGCGGGGCCCTTTCAGCGGCTCAAGCGAGGCGCTGAGCGGCCAGACGAGCAACATTCCTGCGGGTGACCAGAAGTGCCTCCTCTGCCCCTAGGGCTCTGGAGCAGCCTGGAACCCCCTCAGGGGTGTGTGGGATTCCAGCCACCCCTGGCAAAGGGGCAACCCCACGAGGGGTCTCCGGGCTGCCTCCTCCTCCTCCTCCGTCCTACTAGTGGGCAGCAGGGAGAATAACGCTGGCTCCGAGACAAGGGTGCCCTTGCAAGCCCACCTCCTGGCCTACAAGAAAAGTCGGAGGCTCTTCCGTCCCGAGAGAGAGCCAAGCAGAGCGGGGCAAAGGCCACCCCCTCCCCCCAAAAGCCAGAAGACGAGGATGACAGCAGGCAGGTGATTCCGGGGCCTCTCTGAGACCGATTTTTCATTAGTTTTGCTCGGGGGGGGGGAGGCTACTTCCAGGGGCACCTATGGGTGACACCCCCCCACCCCTCTAAGCACTCTGCAACTAAGGTGGCAACCCCAGCACATTTAGGAAGGGAGAGGCCACAGCTTGGCAGAGTGGGCAAGGGAGGGGCTCCGTGAACTGGCCAGATCTTCCATCTGTTGCACCGCCGTCTCCCTCCCCATCACCCTGAGGCTGACCCACCTCCAGGCCCCACCACCATCACCACTGCTCTTGGCGACCCCTTACCTTCCAGGCCAGGGACCCCCTTCTCCTGCAGCCACTGGTCAAGGGAGCGAGTGGCGCTCCAGTGGCTAGGGTTCCGGGAACACTCGCCCACGATCAGGGCAGCCACGTGGATACGGCTGGACTCAAACCACTAGAGATGGAAGGCACCACAATTAAACAAACAAGGAAACCATGTGGGATCAGGCTTCTTCTGCCAGAGAAAAGAAAACATCCCCCTTGGCCTGCTGCTGCTGCTGAACTACATCTCCCATCGGCCCCAGCCACCACACAGCCAACAGAGGAGGGGAACAGTGGGCCAGAGCAACCCTAACCCCTCCCAGACCCAGGGTAGCTGCCTTCCCCAGAAAGGGGCCCTCCAGATCTCTCTTGGACTACAACTCCCAGAATCCTCTGTTCACACCCCGGATGTGCCAGGGAGGTGTGACCTCCTTGCCTCCCCCTCTCCCCTTGGGCAACAAGCGCCCACAGCCCCTGACCAACCAGGAAGAGGGATGCCCTGTACGCAGGACTGGCACGGACCCCCCCTCCGCGGCCCTGGCACCCTTCCTCGCGGCCTCCTGGCTGCCTGGACTTACCCGGCTGATGCCATACTTGTCCAACTCGTCCGGTGGGACCCCATAGTTCCCGACAAGGGGATACGTCAGGACCAGGATCTGAGATTTGTAGGAGGGATCCGTGAGGGCCTCCGGATAGCCCACCATGCCCGTCTGGAACACTGCAGGCCAAGGGGAAAAGCCAGGGCCGCCTCCATCAGCACCAGGCACCTTGCCAAACGGCCCAGCAACGATGAACTCTGCCCCACCCCTAGGGGTGCTGGGGGGATGGGGCAAAGCCCCCCCCAATCAGCCTGGAAGCCTCGAAGCCAAACTGCACAAAGCGTGCCAAGCATGAGCTGCGGCCCCCGCAAGGCATCTGAGCCTCTGACTGCAGCTGAAGGGCAGGCTGGCACCCTCTGCCCGGCCCTCTGTAAGCAGAAGTGCCGCACCAGGGGCTTCCAGGCGAGTATCATCAGATGCCCTCGGTCACCCCCTTCCTTCCCTGCAGGAACAGCCCAAGAAACATGAGAGAGACAGAAGGGGGGGGTGGAGGGTTGCCACCAGCTGCCCCACCTTCCCAAAATCCCAGTCCAGAAATCTCACCTGAACCACCCCCACCCCCCCCCAAAGACTGTTTCTGCCCATGGCAGAAGTCCACACGGCCCAATACCCCGGGCAGAGCAAGGTCCTACCCCCCCCCATCGCAATGAACCACAGAGGTTTGGGGGAGGAACGCCCAGCACCAGTGCTGTGCTGGGTGGATGCTCCATAAGATAAACAGGTGCGCACAGGGCGCATCACGCCGCACGGAGGGCGCTCAGCAAGGCGCTCCTGGAGCTGCGCTCCGGTCCCCTCGCTGGCAACGGAGCTGCGAAGGCAGAGGGGGGGCACATGCTCTCTCTCACACGCACCCCCATCTCAAAGAACACTGATGCTCCCCTGAAGGGGGGTGGGGGGAGAGGGGAGATGTGGCAGGGGCTTCCTGGGGCTGAGTTCGAGTTCCCAAGCTCCTGGTATCCTTCTCAGGCTGCCCCCCCCCGCTCCATCAGCTCCCTCCCAAGGCCGAAGGTCCAGCCTGGTCTGGCCGGGCAGAAGGAGGGCTTCCAGCCCACCAGCCCTAAGGGGTGCGCTAACTAAGAAAGAGCCCTCCCCTCCCGTGGGCTGGCCTGCCTATCCCCCCCCCGCTAATCAGAACCTCAAAACTTTAAAGGACCCCCCCTCAAAGTGGGGGTCACCTTGGGACCTCCCGGCCAGATCTCTAAGTGGGGCTTCCTGGCGCTCCAAGGGGCGCCCCCGGCCAACCAAGGGGTGGTGGTGGTGGTGGCGGGGGGGGGGGCTCCTCTGGCCCTCCCCTCGGGAAAGAGCCCGTCCCGGGGAGAGGCCGGCGGGGAGCCCGAGGCCGGTTTCGGCTTTCCCGGGGGGGGGGGAGAGGGGGCGTCTTGGGCAAGCCCCGCTCCTCCTCCTCCCCCCCCGGCTCTCACGCCCCTTCTTCGGCCGCGGCGCTCTCGGCGGCCAGGCCAGGCCAAAGCCCCCTCCCGCCCCTGGCCCGGCCCGGGCGGGAAGGGAAGGCCGGGCAGGCAGGCGGGGGTCGGTCTCTCCCTCCCTCCCGGTGCCCACTCACCCACTTCTCCGGAGGCCGGGAGGGCGGCGGCGGCGGCTCCGAAGAGGCGGCCGCGCAGCACCGTCCCGTCCTCCAGCACCAGGCTGCCCATGGCGCGCTCGCTCGCTGGCTCGGCCCGGCGCCCGTCCGCACGCCCGCACCCACGTGGGAAGAGGAGGAAGAGGAGGAGGGAGGAAGGGAGGGAGGGAGGCGGTGCGCGGCGCCCAGCGGGGGCCTCCTCGGTCTGCCGCCGGGAGGAGAGAAAGGAAGGGCGGGCGGGCGGGCGAGGCGGCCAAGAAGGAGCCAGGGAGGGAGGGAGAGGGAGGCGGTGCGCGGCGGCGAAGGAGGCGGCGGAGGCAAAGGCGAGGGGGCCGCGACCGCGACTGCCGCCGGCCTCCCGGAGCGAGGAGGGCGAGGCGGGGCCTCGCTCGAGGGCGGCGCGGGAGGAAATGACCTGCCGCCGCCGCCGCCGCCGAGGGGGGGCCGGGACCAGGAGGGGAGGGGCGGAGAGGAGGCCCCTCCCACTCCTCCCCCTCCCCCCCTTTCTCCTCTGCCCTCCCCTCCGGTCCGAGCGGGAGGGAGGGGGCGGGTCTGGGGTCCCCGGGCGGGGGGGGTGGAGGAACAGCCGCCCCCCCCGCCCCCCCAACACCCACCCCCCGAGCGACACGCCGGTCTTTTCCCGAGGAACGGCCCCCCGTCCCTTCAGCTCCACGCGGGGGGGGGCGCGGGACTTGGTGCCGGAGACTCCCCCTCGCCGTCGAAGGCGGAGCGCTTAACCGGCGGGCCCGCAACCGGCCTTACAGTGTGGGGGGGCCGCGGGGGGGCCTTCAACAGCGGTGCAGCGGGCCTGGCGCCGGAGGGCGGGGCGGGGCGGTGCCCCCCGGGGGGGGGACTCGGAGGAGCCCAGCAGAGACCCGGGCAGAGGACACGAGGCCGGCCAGGCCGGGGGACGGGGATGGGGGGGCGCCCTTTCCGTGCCCGGGATGGTCTTGGAGGTGTCCTTCTTGTCCAGAAAAACGCCCCCCCCTTCCACCCTGCCCTCCACCTGCCCCCCTTCTTGCTTCGCCACCCTCGAAGGTCCCCCGCCTCCCACCGCCAGAGAAAGAAATCCTGCACAGGCGGGGGCTGACCTCCAGGTGGGGGTGGGGGGGCAGCCCTTCTGCAGTGCTTTCGGGGCCCCAGCCTGGGCTCCCGGCCTCGCCCCTTCTGCCTGCTATTTATTAGCGTCCGCATCCCTGCCCGGCTCCAGATCCAGCCCTGTCTGACCCAGGCAGCCCCAGGCGATCCTGGCGCCCAACCGGGGAGGGCCCCTGGATCTGGGCTCTTGTGTCCCAAAGAGGTGCCAAGAGGGGACCCGATGCCTGTTTAGGGAAGGGCGGCCCCCAGGGGTCTCGGCCTCCTCTCCCAACCCAGGCTGCGGCCAGCCTCCCCTGCTGCCTCTGGGCGACCCTGGCTGTAGACAGACCCCAGAGGGCATGCCTTGATGCCCACCAAGGTTCTCCCTCGCGCCCCCCCCTCCGGGGCTGTGGCCTTGGGCCATGCTGGGCAAGGATCTTTGACCCCATGGCGGGCTTTGAGTAAGGGCTCCTCTGCGCTGCCTCTGCTCGCTCGCTCGTGGAGACAATCCTCCCAAAAGCGACCAGACACCCTTTCCCTGACCGCACGGTGGGGCCTTCCAAGAACCGAGAGAAGTCACGGGCGGCTGGTTCATCCCTGCCAGCCACAGGGAGGGAGGGAGGGAGGGAGGGAGGGAGGGGCAAACCGTTCCCCAGAAAGAGAGAGAGAGAGAGAGAGAGAGCGCGCATTCAAGCACCTTATGCTCAGGACTGCACAAAAGCTTTTGCTATAGAAACCATAAATTAAACTCTGCATTCAAGCAGTTATTCCCAGCTTCACATCTGCTGGCCTCGGGGTGAGATCTAGGGAGCCGGAGGGCCCTCTACCCTTCAGGTGGTTGAGGGTGAAGTTCTAGGCAGGGCGATTTAGGCGGAGAGGAGACCCTCGGGCAGCCGAAGGTAGGAGAAAAGCCGGGGAGGGCAGCCAAGCCCACCGTTTGGGGAAATGAACCACCAGAGCCTGGGTGTGCAGGAGGGAATATTTCTGTGTCTTTGGCTGCGCATGGAAGAGGCCATCGGTCAAACTGCTCAGGGAAAGTGGGCTACGGCATATGGAGGCCAGGAAGGGGTCTTGCATGTCCGTGGCCCCTTATGAGACCCCGAGGCTTCGTTTGGTTGGGACCAGCTGCCTGGCCACCCAAATGGACGGCTGCTGACCAGCACCAGGCCTTCGGACACACATGGACATTAGACATCAGGAAAGTCTAGCTGGCCACGTCCAGGGGCAGAACTGCCACAAGCCACTGGGATCAAGCCCCGACTGGAGTAGCTGCCCCTGGCTGGGTCACTCCTTGGCCCACCCCGACACAGGCCCATACAACTGGTCTCGCTTTCTTGTTACACACATCAGACTTTATTACAAACATTTCCAAAGGGTTAACAGCAAACCGTGTTGTGAAAATGTCTCTCCTCCCCAGTCCTCTTGCTGAACTTGGCTGGGAGGCGGTGGTGGGAGGTTGCAGGCCAAAACGGGCACGTCCACCCACACTAGGGCTCTCTGCCCCCCAGAGAGGGGGGAGCCTGAAACAGACCCCTTGCGGCTGCCTGGGAAGGTTCCGGGCCACGGACGGTCGCCTTCTGGACCCCTGGAGGCTACCAGTCGGGAAGGCCAAAGCGGCCGCAGAGAGGAGACACCGCCCTCCGTCTCCTCCTCCCCCCCTTGGCGGCACCTACGAGGTCTTGGCTTTGCGCCGCTGGGTGACCCAGAGCAGGATGGAGAGGATGGCTGTGGCAGCGCCGAGAGTCCCCAGAAACAGCAGATAAGGGAAGGAGCCCTAGACGGAAAGACAGACAGGTCGGCCGGAGCTTGGCTCTGGGGAGGGCTTCAGATGCTCTGCAGGCTTCCTTGGTGCCCAGAACAAGCCGTCTCTCTGGCGACTCCAGGGAAGGACTGGCACCCCCTCCCCAAGCATCCCCCCCCCCAGGCTCCAGCCTTGGCTCACCTGGCGCAGGCACTTGTAGCCGTGGTACGGGCTCATGCACAGGCACTGGAACAAGCCGGGCCCGTCCGGGGTGCACAGGGAGGCCTCTGGGCACAGCCAGACTGTAGGTGCAAGACAGGGAAGGGTGAGCAGGGCAGCCGTGTGTTCTCCCCCCCCCCCGGCTGGGCCTCTTCCCTCTCGTGCTGCAGGAAGCCACTCCCGCCAAGCACACCCCCTTCGGCCCTGCCTGCACCCCACCCTGCCGGCCTGCTCTGTGCCGTCTCCTCCCTTTGGATGGCCTAGGCAGAGGCACGGCTGGCCTGTGCAGTCAGGGCGGCCGGCGGGGCCTTCCCTGGGGGGCGCTAGGGGCCGAGATCGCCGCCCTCCCGCTTCCCCCTCCTTAGTCCACAGCTCCAGGGGCTTTGCCTCTTCCCGGCAGCCACCGATCCTAACCCAGCCCTCGCTTTGCCTCTCAGGACTTGGGCTCCTTGGTCTTTGCTGCCTGCACGGCGCCTGATTCTTGCTGGGCCAAAGGAGCCTTGAGTGGCAAGCTCAGGGGTGCTCTCCTCTCAGAATAACCGGGGCCAGCTAGCCATGGGCTGGTGCCACGTGCAAAGGCCCTGCCCAGCACAAGGCCAGGGATCCGGCACAGCCCCCACCCACCCACCCCAGTTCTGTGAGGTCGGAGCAGGCAAACGTGCTCGGCAGGAAGAGCACAGGGGCAAGAGACGTCCCGGGTGGTTTGTGTTGGTCAGCCAGCATCCTTTCCCTCCTCCTGCCCCAGGGCAGCCCCAGGGTGGCACAGCGGCCTGCCACTCAGTAACGCCAGGGGATGAGGGCCAACGAAGCTGGGGATCTCCTCCAGGACTACCGTTCTGGGACTCTAGGAGAGGCAGAGAAAAGGGCGGGCACTCCACTCTGCAGGAACCTGTGGGCCAACTCCAGGCGCGCTGTGCTCGGCCACTCCCCACCCCTGCCTCGGCCAAAGGGAAGGAGGCAGGTTGGCGCCTCTCTCCTGCTCCCTCTTGGGCTCCTGGGCAGACCTCATCCTACAGACTCTGCGCACTGCAAGGTTATAGTAGAACGTGTCAGGAAGGGAGGACGGGGGCTCCCTGGGGTGAATGCTCCCCTTCAACCGTCCTTGCCCTGCTGCAGGTTCCCCCCCTCCCCCCGGAGCCCCTGCCGGCTGTCTCCCTACCCAGCCCAGCTGAGCCATTGCACGGATTCCTCTGGCCTTGACAACTCCGGCTGCTCCCTTGGACACGCATGTTCTCCCATCCTTTGCTGCCCCCCGGGCAGTCCAGGTGCCGAGGCAAAGCCCTGGGGACCCAAAAAAATCCTGTCAGAGGCTGGCAAGAGATGGCGGCCAGTCCTGACCAGGCCCACCCCCCCCACCAAGGACCCCCCCTGCCGCTTCCACAGCCTGCCCCAGGGGACCTGATCCTGGACTGGGAGGGGCAGCCACCCACTCAGACTTACAGGGTCTGCAGCTGGGTGAATCCTCGGAAAGCATCCTCGGGAAGATCCCGCAGTGGATTACCCGTGAGATCGCTGTGTTTAGAAACGAGAGAGAAGAGAGAAGTCACCCATCGGCCTTCCAGGCCCTGCCTTGCCCTTCTCTGCCAGCCAGCCAGCCAGGCAGCACCGCTTCCTGGGACTTCCCAGACAGGCGTATCAAGGGCTGAGTCTTCCCGGAGAGTGTAAAGATGGCCATTCAATGTACAGACCAGGACAAAAAGCTTGAACGTAGATGTTAAGCCCTCCCTCCCAACGGTTCACTGGATGACTGGGGGCAGCCAGAAAGGCTTGCCTGAACACCAGATGTTGCAGGGGAACCAACAGACGCCTAGACCGGACCAGACCCAAGACGTCACCGCTCAGTTCTCAGGCCTTCGACAAGTCTACAATCATGGCCTGACCACACTGACCTGCTCCTTCTCTTGCCCCCCACCAGCTGAGAGACAGAAGCACATTGCCCCTGCCACCGGGGGGGGGGGGAGAATACACAGCCTGACTAAAAGCCCCCACCTGTGTCTCTACTTGCTGAATGTACCTCCAAGCAGAGGCACAGATCCTACCCCACGGAGGTGTCCTCTGAGAGGGAAGGGCTAAATGCCTTTTCAAGTGCAGCCCCTCCCCCCGAGCTGCTTTCTGACCCACCCATGCTCTCTCTGCGTCCCTCTGAACCAAGGATCCCAAAGAGGTCTCCCACTGCAGCCAGAAAGCCCTGTGTGCCCCATGGAAGAAGCGACCCAGCCCAAGGAGTGGATGGGACTCACATGATAACAGCAGTTCTAGCCTCCTGGAAGCCGGAGCAGAGTGTGGTCAGTGAGCAGTTCCCCAAGTCCAGCCTAGAGGAGAAGAGGGGGGAGGGGCTCCATCAGCCATCAACCCTGGCAAGGGTTGACCCTCTCCTGTCCATTCCACCCTGGACCACCCAGGTCTGGCTTTACCTCCGAGGAATAACATGGAGAGCATCATTTTCACCTAAGGTGGTGGGGGTGGTGCATACATTTCCTGACAGAGGCATAAAAGCGACCCCCTCCCTTTAGGCTCTGGCATCTCATTTTTTTGCCCAGCCTTTGGCACACCCACCTGGACAAGGGCCAGGCAATGCCCGCGGGGGCGCGGAGGCACCAAGGGGGACATTCAGAGGGGTTTGGCCGCACCAGAGTGAATACAGCCCAGCCGGAAGGACAAAGTGCCCCCAAAGCCCAGACCCCCCCCCCCCGCCTTTGATGGCCGCCTCCCTGCCACGCCACCGGCAATCCCTGGAGCCCAAGGTCCTCATCAGCCCGACAGCCTCCTTCGGGACTGCAGCCCAGGTGGCGGGGGGGGGGGCGGCGGGGGCGGCAGCACAAGACCAGCGAGCGACATGGGCAGGCGCCCCTCTCCTTTTCCGCCACAAAAAAGAAGCAGGCGCGTGCAATGGTCTAAGCTCCGCCTCAGACCGCCGGGCACGCGCGGCTCCTCTTCAGACGTGCAACGAGAGGCCCAGCCGGCGGGCGGGCGGGCGGCGACCCGCAGCCCCTCGACGGCCCCTTCCAGAGGCGCCGGTCGCCCGAGTCTCGGCTAAGCCGCCCCGACTGACCGACGGACCGCTGCCCTTCCGAGGCGGGGCCCGGGAACGGCACTCACCCCACCACCACCACCACGGCCTCCTGCTCCGGCGCCCCGTCCACGCAGCAGCGGCCCCGCAGCTCCGCCCCGGTCCGGTTGCCGCAGAAGGCGGCCACGGCGGAGCCCTCCGGCGCCGGCCCCGCGCAGCAGCCCTCGCCGCAGACCTAAGGCGAGAGGAAGAGGCGGGAGGCCGGCCGGTCAGGCAGGCCGGCAGGCAGGCAGGCAAGCGACCCACCCACCTACCCACCCACCGAGCCCACCGCTCACCTGGCCCGGGGGCGGCGCTGCTCCCGGCTCCGCGGCCGCGGCGGCCACCAGGAAGCCCAGGAGCAGCCGCGGAACTCGATGCCCGCCGGGCGAAGCCATGGCGCCTCACGTGACTGTGGTGCCGGGCGGTCACATGACTCCGAAGAAATTCCCCAGTTCCCCCCCCTTCCCGAGGCGCGGGCGCCCCCTACGGACCACCGCCGGAATGCTCATCGCCCCCCTCTCAGTCCTCCAGACGACACGTGTTCCCACGTGCTGGCATATAGCCTTTCCCCTTCAAAAAATACATGCTCCAAATAAAAATTCCATACATCTTTGAAATCGTTGTTGTTGCTGTTGTTTAGTCGTGTCCAACTCTTCGTGACCCCCTGGACCAGAGCACGCCAGGCCCTCCTATCTTCCACCGCCTCCCGGAGTTGTGTCAAATTCATGTTGGTTGCTTCGATGACACTGTCCAACCATCCCATCCTCGGTCGTCCCCTTCTCCTCTTGCCTTCACACTTTCCCAACATCAAAGTCTTTTCCAAGGAGTCTTCTCTTCTCATGAGATGGCCAAAGTACTGGAGCCTCAGCTTCAGGATCTGTCCTTCCAATGAGCACTCGGGGTTGATTTCCTTTAGAATTGATAGGTTTGTTCTCTTTGCAGTCCAGGGAACTCTCAAGAGCCTCCTCCAGCACCACAATTCAAAGGCATCAATTCTTCGGCGGTCTGCTTTCTTTATGGTCCAGCTCTCACTTCCATACATCACGACAGGAAAAACCATAGCTTTAACTATTCGGACTTTTGTTGGCAAGGTGATGTCTCTGCTTTTTAAGATGCTGTCTAGGTTTGTCATTGCTTTCCTCCCAAGAAGCAGGCGTCTTTTAATTTCGGGGCTGCTGTCTCCATCTGCAGTGATCATGGAGCCCAAGAAAGTAAAATCTGTCACTGCCTCCATATCTTCCCCTTCTATTTCCCAGGAGGTGATGGGACCAGTGGCCATGATCTTAGTTTTTTTGATGTTGAGTTTCAGACCGTTTTTTGCACTCTCCTCTTTCACCCTCATTACAAGGTCCCTTAATTCCTCCTCACTTTCTGCCATCAGAGTGGTATCATCTGCATATCGGAGGTTGTTGATATTTCTTCCTGCAATCTTAATTCCATCTTGGGATTCCTCCAGTCCAGCCTTCCGCATGATGTATTCTGCATATAAGTTAAATAAGCAGGGTGACAATATACAGCCTTGTCGTACTCCTTTCCCAATTTCGGGGCTGCTGTCACCATCTGCAGTGATCATGGAACCCAAGAAAGTAAAATCTGGCTCCATATCTTCCCCTTCGATTTGCCAGGAGGTGATGGGACCAGTGGCCATGATCTTAGTTTTTTTTTTGATGTACAGCTTCAGACCGTTTTTTGCGCTCTCCTCTTTCACCCTCTTTAAGAGGTACTTTAATCCTACATCTCTTTTTCTCCAAGCACAGTGGATGGCATTCTGTGCATATGCAGTATTTTTCTTTGCAGCATCGGATTTTCCTTTCACCTCCAGGAGCGTACGCAGCTGAGCGTCCTTTCGGCTTTGGCCCAACCACTTCATTCGCTCTAGAGCTACTTTTCCTTGTCCTCCGCTCTTCCTCAGTAGCATGTTGGACGGCTTCCGACGTGAGGGTCCCATGTTCCAGTGTCATATCTTTTAGCCTTTTGTTTCCATCCATGGGATTTTCTTAGCAAAGCTACTGGACTGACATTGCCAATTCCTACTCCAGGTGGATTGCATTTAGTCGGAACTCTCCACTATGACCTGTCCATCTTGGGTGTCCCTGCACAGCACAGCCCATAGCTTCTCTGAGTGACTCAAGCCCCTTTCCCATGATAAGGCAGCAATCCATGAAGGGGAATTATAGTACTGATTAAAATAATTGGATTACTGTGATGTTGAAAGGTCTGCCTTGGATTTGTATTGAAATCGTTCTATCATTTTTGAGATTGTATCCCAGGACAGTACAGCTTCTCCCACTCTTTTGTTGACTGTGAGGGCTACTCCATTTCTTCCACAGGATTCTTGCCCACAATAGTAGATATGAGAGATGAAATCACTAGCCTTTGCCATTCCCTTTCCTATATTCATTTCACATGTTAACGTTAATAGCTAAGATCCACATTTTTTACACCAGTCTCCAGATTAATTTCTCATTTTTCCAGTTCTTTGCAAATATTAATCTTGCTATTATGACTATTATAACAACAAACTCTTCCTGTTTTCTCTGTGTTCTCAGCTTACATCCATGTAAAAGACACCCCTCAATTTTCTGTGTAATGATTATAGGAAAAAGTAGTACCTTATATGTGGATAAATATGGTAATTTTATCTGTTTAACCATTATTCCTGCTACTTCTTCCTAGCTCCATGTTTCTTGTGCACCCTTTAACACTCCCTATGTACGACATAAAGAAACCTAACTTTACTGCCCCTAAAACGGCTGTGCTGCTGTTCCCAGAAAGCCACGGGTGCAAGTTCCAGCATGGCTGGCCGCTGCTGGTCCTGGCAGGAACACCCCAACAGGGCCCACACCCTTGGAAGGCTTTGAGCAAAGCCTGGGTATGTGTAGCCCTTGCAGGAGCTCATAAAACACCTGCCAAGGACCTACCCTTGTGGGGCGGGGCGGGGGTGGGGGCCGCCTCTAGGGCAGGGCGTTCTGGGGGAAAGAGGACGCCTCCGCTCAGTGGTTCCCAATTTTGGGCGACCCACGTGAGTGTTCCTGGATTGCCACTCCCAGGAACTGCAGCCAGCCCAGCGGGTGGTGAAGGCTTTTGGGAATGGCTCTCCAAAGTGGCGCTGCGAGGGACGTGGTGGCGCTGCGGGCTAAACCGCAGAAGCCTGTGTTGCAGGGTCAGAAGACCAGCAGTCATAAAATCGAATCCACACGACGGAGTGAGCGCCCGTCGCTTGTCCCAGCTCCCGCCAACCTAGCGGTTCGAAAGCATGCAAATGCAAGTAGATAAATAGGGACCACCACGGTGGGAAGGTAAACAGCGTTCCGTGTCTAAGTCGCACTGGCCATGTGACCACGGAAGATTATCTTCGGACAAAACGCTGGCTCTATGGCTTGGAAACGAGGATGAGCAAAGCGCCCTAGAGTCGAACACGACTGGACAAAAATTGACAAGGGGAACCTTTACCTGGGTTGCCCAAGGTTGGGATCCACGGCCTCGGCTGTTCTGCCCCAAGTGGCGGGGGGGGGGAGGAGGAGGAGGAGGAGGGAGAGGCGGGTGAGACCAAAGGGCGATGGATGGCATGCTGGCTGGGGTTCCCACTTGCTGCTGTTGGAGCAGAAATGTAGAGCTGGAAGAGACATTTTCGGCCAGAGAGTCCAGGGTCCTCCCAGTGCAGGATGGGGGTGATGCAAGAGACTCGGCTGCGCTCACTGCTTCAGAAATGGGGAAGCAGCCTTCGAAATGCACCAAGCTCTGGTCACCCAGGTCTGTGCCGGTTTCCACCCCCAACTCCCCCTGGCCTCGCTTATGGATGAACAGCTTTTAGAGTTGCTTGCTGGCTCCCGGAAAAAGCTTGCAGACCATTCCCCGGCTCCCTCTTGCCGCCTTGCTGCCTTCTTATGTGAATAGCAGATCATGCGAAACTCCCCCCCCCCTTGTTTCGCATTAGATTTCAATGAAGGCAGAGTGCAGATTGGTGGAAGGAGCTTCAGTAATAGAAGGCAGACAGTGGGCAGGAAACAGCAACGACTTTAAAGGAATAAAACCGAAAAGAAGTTGAACATGGACAAAACAGAGACAATGCCTAGAGAACAATACAAGCTACAAAGCTGTAAGGATGAGTTCCTGGGGATCAAGGCCCAAATCATCCCTTCTGTGAGAGCTTGCTGAGCCTCACCGGACATTGGCCCTTCCTCCTGACCCAGGTGGGAACAGAGGATGCTGCCGGACCCCCAGCCCTCCGTATGGCAAGGGGCGGGGAGGTCCTGGGCGGGAAGGCGGCGGACCTTGGGGCCCCGGTGGGGGCTTGTCCAGGAAGGCCAGGGCCGCCCAGGAAGGGACTGCGGGAGGTGGGGCTCCCCCTTTTGGGGGCTGGGCCTCGGGAAAGGTGGGGCTCCGCGGTCCATGCTGTGGTCCATGGCGCCGCCTGGAAGCAGGACTCCTGGGTGGCCCCTTGCAGGGCGTGGGAAGGATGCGTGGCCGCGGGGGTCTGGCCAGGGAGGGAGGCGCCAGCCACGGACGGGGAGGCCCCGCGTGCCTTTCTGCCTCTGTCTGTGGGCACCGTCTGGCAGAGCTCAAGGCATTCCCGCCCCCTCCAAGAAGGGGAAAGCTCTGGAAGGAAGGGTGACGGAGGGAGTTTGGGAGGGATCGCCCGCAGAGGAGAAGGCGGAGGAGAGCCGATGGGACGAGGATGCACCCTCTTCCGGTCTGGGAAGGGACCTCGCGTGCAAGGCGGAGCAGGCGCCTGTCCCTGCAGCTCCGGCGGGGACGGGAGGATCCGGGGGGGAAAAGGCGGCGCCCAAAGCAGGAGAGGAAGAGCTTCTCGACAGGCGAGGCACAAGCTGCTCGCTCGCCCGTGGAACAGACGGCCTGCCCCGAGGTTTCCGGACGGGCGGTGAGGCGGCGCTGGGTGGCCGGCCTGCCCGGGCAGGAAAGGGCGCGTAGGGGGGGGGGGGGGGTTCCCTAGTCTCCTTGGCCACGCCCCCCACGCCGCCAGGGAGCGAGCGGGCCAGGCGTTCCCATGGCGGCGGCGGCGTCCTGCCCGGCTCTTGCGTCACGTGTGTGCGCGCGCCGGCCAGGGGGCGGGGCCTGCCCTTGGCACTCTCAGCCCCTTCGCCGCCGCTCTCAGTCAGAGCCGGGCGGCACGCGGGGCAGGTCGGGCGGGCGCCGCTTTCCACGGGCTGGCGGTGAGTGGGAAGCCCGGCCGGCCGGTTGGCTAGCGGGCGGGCAGGCAGGGAGAGAGAGGAAAAGGGCTGGGAGGGAAGGAGGTTGCAGCTGCCATGGCCGGCCTTTCCCGGGGACGCGGCACATGCTCAGAGGCGCTCTTGTGTGCCAGGGGGTGCAACCCGCGGTGCCCCTTCCACTCCTCCCCTCCCTCTCCGCGTGGCCCGCGGGCTCGGGGGGGGGGGAGGAGGAGGAGGAGGAGGAGGAAGGCCGCTTGGGTGGGTGGCAGAGAGGCTCGGGAGCCGAAGGGGCCGCCGCCGCCGCCGCCGCATCCCCACGCGCGCCCGCCCGCCCGGGACACGTGCCCCGGCTTGGCGGGTCCGCCTCGCCTTCCCCTCTCGCCTCATCCGCCGCCGCCCCCCCCCCCCGCGCCGGTGTCTGCTCCTCTCTTGAAGGGCTATTCAACAGGTGCAGCTCCTCCGCAGGTGGGCCCCTCTCCCCTGCCACGTAATATTCTGAGTATCGAGGCGCGAAGCGGCGGGGGGGGCGGGCGGACACACGGTCTCCTCCGGCTCTCATCTCCCCGGAGCCTCCGGGCTGGGAGAGGTGGTAGCCGGCCGGACGCCCGCCCGCCCGCCTGCCCGCCTGCCCGCCTGCCTGCCTTCCGTCTCTCCCTCCCTCCGTCCTTCCGCCTTCCCGGCCGGCCGGCCGTCGGCCGAGCTGGACAGGTCCGCCTGGCCCGGTGGTTGCTCCCCTCGGCAGAGGAGCGGGCCTCCCGGTCTCCCCGGCCGGCCTCCCCGCCGTGACCCTTGATTCCTCGGAGCCAGGAGTTCGGACTGTGCCCTGGAGTCGCCCGCTCGCCCGCCCGCCCGCCTCTTGAGGAGCCCTTGGCAACCGCCCCCCTCCGTCCGGCTGGCTTCCTTCGCGAGGTGGGGAGTACCCGTCGGACGGGGAGGGGGCAGAGGGGCACATGCCCCCCCTTCAGCCGCACCCCCACCCCGAGCAAGGCGGGGGGGTCGTGCCCAGGAGGAGGGCCAGGGCCCTTCTGCCGGCGGAGGGGCAGCCCACCTCCCGCACTCCCTCAGGGCCCGGTAAAGCCCCTGCCCCGGGCTGCCCCCCTCCCCTCATACACCACCACCACCACCCCCCCCCCGGCGCTCCAAGCCTGCTTCCCTTCGGCTCCGGACAGGCTCGCAGGGTGGCCCTCAACAGCCCCGGCGCGTGACCAGAAGGCAGCCTGGACAAGGGGCAGGGGGGCCGGTAGGATGTGTGTGTGTGCGCGCCCGCGCGTGTGCATGCATGCGTGGGGGGGGGCGGGCTGGCCGGCTCTGCTCTGGCAGGCAAGTGCAGGCAAGAGGAAGAAGAGCGGGAGGGGGAGAGGAGGAGGAGGAGGAGGAGGAGGAGGAGGAGGGGCGCCTTCCAGGGCTGGGGCCCTCCCCCCCCCCCCGCCGCCTGGGATGGGGCTCAGGTGGGGGCCCAGATCCTCACACCCACACCACCACCCGGTCCCGTCCCTGCCCTGCCCAGCTCTTAATCTCCTGCCCTGCCTCTGGTGAAGGTTGTGTGTGTGTGTGTGTGTGTGTGTGTGTGTGTGTGTGACACTGCTGGGAGGCTCTGATGCCCTTGGATGAAGGGCAGGATGGAGCTGGGGGGCCGGAACAGACCCAGGAAAGCCTCAAAGTATTTCCATTCCCCCCCCCCATGAAGATCAGCTGAAGTGGGCTGCACAGGAGCTCTGCTCTGCTCTGGGCATGTGCTGATGGGGAGGGGTGGGGGGGCTGAGGGTGAAAAGCTGCAGCTCCTCCGCTGAGTTGAGGGGATGCTGGTTTGTGGGCTGCTGGGAGCATCTTGCTTGGGGAGTGGGGTGAAAGACGGGGGGGGGGAGAGAGATGGAAGTGGCCCTCCAGCCCATCGCTCCTCCAAGAGGCATGCTCTGCCTAGCTGACACAGACATGATGCCTCCCCCCTGCACTGGCACTGACAGGGGCTGTCCTGCTCTCCAGAGGCTGGCCTTGGCCCAGGAGAGGGTCCAGGACGGTGGGGTGGGGGAAAGGCCGCTTAAGCCCAGGGGTCCAGCAGCTCCCCATGCCCTCCTGCGCAGACAAGGCCAGCGGGAAGGGAAGGGAAGGGGTGGCCGGAGGGGGTGCGTTTCTCACCCCCCCCGTGGGGCAGGGCAGGAGCCCTTGGCCGAGGGTCCTTCACGTGGTCTTTCCTTCTGGAGGCCCCCCCCGGTCCCCTCCAGGCCACCCACCCCTCTCTTTCGGTGTGGGCAAGCCCATGCCTGCCTGGCTGCTGTGGCCTTAATCCCAGAAAGTATGCGCTCCCTCTGCTCCCAAGGCCAGGAGCAGGGGACCATCCCGGGGCCTCCCTCCCTCCCCCCCCCCCTGTTTCAGGATAAGCCGGCTTCCCCACTGGCACTCCCTCCCTCCCCTGGGCTCCTTTTTTGGGTGCAGCCTCACCGCCAGAAGACGCGTGCAGCTTAATTTCCTTTCCCCCCCCCCAGCCATCCCTCCTTCCCTCCCTCCCTCCCTCCTTCTGGAGTGAATAACTTCTCACACGCTTGGCCTTGCCCAGGCACCTCTCTCGGTGTGGATGGGGGGCCGGGTGGGTCCTTTCCAGCCCTGGGTGGGCTTTGGGGAACACTCTGCCCGGCAGCTCCTCCACCTCCAGCCCTTCCTCGTTCCCCAGCGAGGCCCACTTTGCTCCCGGTGGGCTCTTCGGTGGCTGGAAGGGCTTGCTTGGGTCTCGGGCGTGGGCCAGCTTTGTGGCCAGAAGGCTCAGCGGCCTTTCTCTCGGCCCCCGTCCGAGATTAGCCAGTTGGTGGTGGGTCTGGGGCTCCACAGACACCGCCCCCCCCCAAATTGTGTTTCTGGACATGATTGGAAATCCATGTCTTGTTCGGGGTTCCAAACACGGCCGGGAAGGGCCTGCGAAGCCCTCCCTGTTCCGGAAAGCTGCTTTTCATAGCTGGGAAGAGCATTTGAGGCGGAGGAGGAGGAGGAGGAAAGGGTGCCCTCGATGCTCTTCGCAGGCGCCTCATGAAAACACGAACCATCCTGAAATGTGAGCAGAAGAACAAAAAGACTCCAAGGGCTTTTGTGCTTTGTCCTGGCGCACTCTTGGTCCTAGGAGCCCTCTGGGTGTGGGTGGGTGGGTGGGGGTGTATGTTTTTTCGTGGGGTGGGGGGAGGAAGGTATTCCAGGGTTTTCTTGCTGTTCTTGGCCTTCCCTTGATTGTGGTGCCTGGAGAGGCTTCAAGGTCACTCAGAGGCACCCTCAGAGTCCTTGGCGGAGGACCAGCCCCCCCCCAAATGTGCTGGCTTGTGAAACTTCATTTTGCCATGTTTAGGCTCGTGCGTGCGCAGGACAGAGAGAAGGAGGCACATGCTACCCACAAAAGGAACCCCCCTCTGCTTTAGGATGATCGGTGGGGGGGAAGAGTAGCTGGATAAAAACTGAATGGGAAGCAATGGTTCTAAATTTTATTTGCTTTCCACATTATTTCTATCCCACATTTCCCCTCAAAAGAGCCCCAAAGCAGCAATTTTAGGTTTGCCTACAAGAGCATCTCTCAGCAGATGCAAAGACAATGCAGCCTTGTCTTGCGTGGCCTGATCCTGATGCCTGGGCATGCTGCTGCGAAGGCCCCTCTTGAGCCCTTTCTAAGAGGAAAAGGGCAAGAAGCTGGGGTCCTGGCTTTACTCCACTTGGCACAGGAGCTCCAGGGGGTCTGGCCCCTGATCTTTGTGTGTGTGTGTGTGGGGGGGGAAACAGGCTTTGGGGGTGTGTGTGATGTCTTGCTCTTTGTCTAGCCCTTTGGAGCCCTGCTTAAGCCCCTCTGTTGTGGGGGTCAGAGTTGCACGGGAGGTTGTGGGGAAGGAGCGCCGGGTCTAATCTAGGGCTGCCTCCTGCCTGCAGCTAGATGAGTCCTTTCGCCCACATCACGGCCTGAAAGCCGGTGGCCCTTTCCAGACAAGGTGGTTTTGCTCCCTGCTGCGCTCTCTGCCCCCCCAAGACAAAACGCTAGGGGCTTTGGGGGAGCAGGAGGGCGGCTTCCCTTCGTTTGCCCATCCAGGGCAGGCTCCCTTGGGGGGCAGAGGGGAGCCAGGGACAGGGAGGGCCTTCCTCCTCTGCTCCCCTTTGAGCCCTCCCGGCCTTCTGCCTTGCCTCTGCTGGACGTTGGCCCTTGCGCGCTAGTCCTCCTCCTCCACCCCCAACAGCCTCCCCAGGGACAGGCGCTGAGCCTCCTCCCGGGCAGGGAACTTTGCCGGCTGGCCCAGAGACGCAGGGTTCAGTCTGGTTTTCTGTGGAGAAGTGTTCTGTGGCGCAAGCGCCCACCTGGAGTTGCAGGTGGGCCCCCCCCGGGCCTCCGTTGAGACCCCCTCACCTGTCACTTGTGTGAAGGAGCCCGGATGATGGTGACTCAGGCCCCTGCCTGCCCACTGGGACACGCCGGGGGGCTGGCCCCTGCCTCCAGGGCCTGGGAAGGTTGAGGACGGAGGGTGGGGGGCTTCCACCAGGGGCCCCTCGGGGTCCCCCTCTGAGGCCTCTTTCTGACCCGGTCGCCCTGAGGAAAGAGGAAAGCGCCCGGAGCGCGCTCTGCCCTCTCAGGGGTGTCTGTGTGTCTTGGCCTGGTGAGCCACGGAGGAGAAGGCGTTGCCGTGCCTGGCTGACCTCCAGCCGCGCCGTATGCGGAGCCCCCCCCCCAAGCGCCATTGCTGTTCTTGGGCTGCTGGGAGTGTGTGCTTTGGCCAGGCAGGCCAGCAGTGCCCCCCCCGTCCTGGAATGGCACTCTGTGTGTGTGTGTGTGTGTGTGTGTTGAGGGGGTGCGGTTTTCCTTTGGAACTCGCCCCCAGGCATCAGTGTTGAGGGCCCAAAGTGCAGTGGGCCTGAAGGAGTGACCGGGGGTTGTCGGGCTGGCCGCACACACACACACACCCATAGCTGGGCTTGGCCACTCCTGGCTGGTCCAAGAAGGCTCCTCTCTGGCCCCAGAGGCTCTGAGCGCCTCCACCGCACGGCTGGGAAGAGAGGTCGGCAGAGGCGTCTCCGAGGGTCTGTGCTGGCTTCTCCCCCCAGAGTCTGGAAAGAAGACCCCCTTGGGGAGGGGAGCCGCTGCTTCTCGACTCACCATCCCCCCCCTCTTTTTTCCAGGTTGGCTCTCGGTGGTCCTGGCGGCCTCAGCAGACGCCTGGATGTGGCGGGCACTTGATGAGCTGGCTGTGGGTTGGCCCTGCTCGGAGGGCTGAGTGGTTGGCCTTCCATTCCGCTGGCCAGCTGGGCAGGGGTGTCTCCCCAAAGACTGTTGGGTCGTGCCCTCTCACTGGCACAGCCGGGCTCCCCGGCAGGACCCGGGCAGCTGCACATCTCCCAGAAGGGGCTGTGGCAGCGCCATGTCGGCCAGTAAGTTTGGCGTGGCCGACTATGCCATTTTCGCTTTGCTGCTGGTGTTCTCGGCCGGCATTGGGCTGTTCCACGCGCTGAGCGGCGGCAAGCAGCGCACGGTCCAGGAGTTCTTGCTCGCGAACCGCAGCATGAGTTTCTTGCCGGTGGCCCTCTCCCTGCTGGCCACCTTCCAGTCGGCCGTGGCCATCCTGGGCGTCCCCGCTGAGATCTTCCGCTTTGGGACAGAGTACTGGTTCCTCGGCTGCAGCTACTTCCTGGGGCTCCTGATTCCGGCCCACATCTTCATCCCCGTCTTCTACCGCCTGCGGCTCACCAGCACCTACGAGGTGAGTGGCTGGATGTGGGCCTGGAACCTGGGGTGATGGCGGAAAAACTGGTGCCCAAATGGCCCAGGGAAGGAGCAGGCATCCTCTGACACCCCCCCCCCCATTTTACAGAGTTGTAATGGGGAACGGGCTGTTATTTTCTTACCCCCACCCCAGCCCTCAAGATGATGTTCCGGCCGAGTGCCCAGAAAAAGGTGGGAATGCCTGCATGGAAGTGTGGCCATGGAGACAGTGGGGGGGGGGGCAGCTGGGTGGAGAATGGGGGCCCTCTCAGTGGCCCTGCCATGCTGCCTGGCCAGCTGCGCCGCGCGCCCCTGCACTTCCCTCTGTGCTTCAGGATCTCTGAAGGAAGCAAGCGGGCTTTGCCCTTTTCTTGAGCGGGAAGCTACCGGGTGGCTCTCCCTTAGGGCGAGGGAGGGGAGGGGGCGAGGGGGTTGAAGGCGGGCGAGGCTCTGCTGAGAGAGCTCTGAGGGGCTTGCCTGGAGCGCCAAGCCAAGGTTTGTTCAGCACTTGAACACACAACCCTACACAGATGTGGTGGCCTGATCCGGTCTGTTTCGGCACCTCAGGACTGCCCTGCCATGGAACGGAACTGCAGGCTCTGCGGGGCTGACCACCCTCACGGTCCTTGAGGAACTGTGGGGGAAAGCAGAGTTGAGCGGGGGGGGGAGGCTCTCTGATGCCCTGTGCCCTCCCTGCCTCTGGCTGACTGCCCAGCTGCCGCTTCCAAGCCCCTCGGACAGCCCTCCCTCTGTGTGTGTTCTCTCGGCTGGTGAGCAGCCGTGATGTGGGGTGCCTTTGATGTCTGCAGGTGGAGCCTGCGTGCCGTGCTGGTCCAGGCTCTGCCAGTTGTTGTGAGCGTGCGCGCACATGTGTGCAGAAACACTGCCCCAGCATGCTGGGGTTCCGCAGGGGAACACAGAGGGGGGTCGTCTATGGAATGGGCATAGCTGTGGGGCAGATTCCACCCAGGAGAACGGCTTTTCCAGTGTGGGGTCCCAGAGCAGCTAGCTCACGGCCTCCGCTCCCCCCGCCCCATCTTGCACCCACTGAGCAGAAGGTTTGGCCAGAGCATTTCCTCCTGACCCCCCCCCCCGCTTGCGGCGCTAACACTCCCTCTTTGCTGCCTTCCAGTACCTGGAGCTGCGTTTCAACAAGGTGGTGAGGGTCTGTGGGACGGCCACCTTCATCTTCCAGATGGTGAGTAGCGAGGGTCCCTCCTGGGCTGGAGCGACGGGGGGGGGCTCCTTTCCCCCCCTCCCCCGTGCCTCTGCTCCCCTGCTTATCCTGCCTGGTCCTGCGTTGGCCAGCCAGGGGTCTCAGGAAGACACCACAGCAGGACCTGGTGTGTGCATGTGTGTGTGTGTGTGTGTGTGTGTGTGAGTGAGTGAGTGAGTGAGTGAGTGAGTGAGTGAGTGAGTGAGTGAGTGAGTGAGTGAGTGAGTGAGTGAGGCTGTGCCTCCTTCTCTGCTACCCCCCCCCCCGGTTTTCTGTCCCATCTCCTGTTGAACCGTTCTCTTCCTCTACAACACAAGCACCTCTTCATGCCATCCCTATCCACGCCCATGTGCGCGCACGCACGCACGCACACACACACACACACACACACACACACACACACACACACACACACACTTGCTCGTTCCCTTCCTTTTTGCCTCTCTTTTGAGGGTCTTGCCTGGGCCCCTCCCCTCTCAGCCTAGAGAAGCCCCTTTCCAGCCACGGCCCCAGAACCGCTTCTGCTCCCTTGGGGGACCCTCCTCGGCCCGGGTGGGCTGCTCTCCTGCCTGAAGCCCCAGGGAGGAGCCCCAGCTGCCGGTCAGAGCTGGCCACGCTGGCTCTGGCGGTCTGGGGGCCTCGTTGGCGGGAAGGGGGGGCTCTCTCTCTTGGCTTGCCCATCATCCCACGGGCCGCTCGCAGCTGAAGGAGGGGGGAGCCAGGCCTGGCAAAGCAACCGCAGGGCTGTCTTTCTCCCCACAGGTGGTGTACATGGGGGTGGTCCTCTACGCCCCCGCCCTGGCTCTCAATGCAGGTGAGTAGTAGGGGCTGATCGGGGGGGGGCTGAGCAAGGGGGGGGAGAGGGAGCACCGATCCTCTCACAAGGGCTTCCTTTTGTGCTTAGGGGGGAGGGAGTGGCTCTTTGCATGGACTGCTCCCCCCCCCACCCTGATTCCATGCCTGGTTCCAGGTGGAGGTGGCCAGGCTCTCGAGAGGGGCCGGAACCCGATTTGCCCCGGTGGCAGAGAGGTCTGTGCCTTCCCTGCCCCACAAGGCTTCTTTCTGCTTCACTGCAGTGACCCATTTTGACCTCTGGATCTCTGTGCTGACCATTGGCCTGGTCTGCACTTTCTACACTGCTGTGGTACGTGTTCTTCGCCCCATCTGTCTGTGGTGGAAGAGGCATTTCCCCCCCCCTCTCCATATGACCTCCACCCTCCACCCCCCCCCATGCCTCTCTCCTGGCATGATGGGACCTCCCTCCCCCCCCTTGTGCTTTGGGGCCCATGGGGTCCGGTGCCCAGGAATCCTGCTGTTCCCCCCCCGCTGACCAGCCCTCCCGCTTTCCCTCCATAGGGCGGGCTTCGCGCAGTCATCTGGACCGATGTCTTCCAGACGTTTGTCATGTTTGCAGGACAGGTGGCCGTCATCGTGGTGGGCACCATCAAGGTCGGCGGCATGGGGCGTGTTTGGCAGCTGGCATCAAAGGAAGGCAGAGTGTCTGGCATCGAGTGAGTGTGGGACCAGTGGGCCCAGGCAGCCCCGTCCTGGCAGTGGGTGAAGCCCCCTCCCAGGCCCCCTCCCGGGCCCCCTCCCGGGCTCCCCGGATTTGCTCACCTGCTCCAGAGGCAGCCGCTTTTGGCAGGGGGGGAGCCCATGTTTTTGCCACCCGTGACCTTGTGCTCCTTCCCTCTTCTCCTTCTCCTTCTCCCTCCTCCTTCTCCCTCCACAGCCTGGACCCCGACCCGTACGAGCGGCACACCTTCTGGTCCCTGGCCTTTGGGGGCGTCTTCATGATGCTGTCTCTCTTTGGGGTGAACCAGGCCCAAGTCCAGCGGTACCTGAGCTCCCGCACGGAGCGCCAGGCTGTGCTGTGAGTGAGTGGGGCGGGCTCAGAGAGGGTGTAGGGCAGAACCGGATTGGGGGGGCTGGTTTGCGCCCCCGGCTAACGGGGCCCTGTTCCCCTTGTTTCCCCCCCCCACCAGTTCCTGCTATGCCGTCTTCCCCTGCCAGCAGATCGTTCTCTGCCTCAGCTGCCTCACCGGGCTGGTCATGTTCGCCTTCTACCAGGAGCACCCCCTCTCCCCGGAGCAGAGCAGAGCCAAGCCCGACCAGGTCTGTTGGACTCCCGTCTCCCACTCCCAAAGCACTCCCGGCCTCTATCCGGGTGCCATGGCCGGCTCTGCCGTTGGCCAGAGTGGGGCGGCCGATCTGGGGCGCTGGCAGGCTGTCTCCTGCAAGCATCTCGGGCGCAGGTGGGAGAATCTGGACGGTAAACCCATTTGCTCCCCTGCCCTGAGCACTGGGATGCCTTGAGCCAGATGTGTCCTGGGGGGGCAGATTAGTGGGCAGAGACCTGTCTTGGTCCCCTTGTTCCTCTGCCTGCCCCCCCCACCGCGCTGGTGGACGTGAGAGGCCAGGACCCACCTCCAAGGGAGTGGGTGGTCTGGGAGGAGTTTGCACCTGTGTGTTGTGGGGGTGGGGAGGGGGCTGTGGCCCTCATGCTGGAGATGTGGCCCCGGCTTTCCCCCTGATGCTCCAGGCTGTCATAGAAGCACAGAGTAGCGGAGTTGGAGGGGGACTCTAAGGCCATCCAGTCCAACCCCCTGTCCTTGCTCGAGGCAGGCATCCAGACCAAAGGACATCGGCCAGGTGGTTGTCTTTAAGTTTCTCTTGAAGGCCTCCCCCCACGTGGGAGCACTGCTCACCTGTGAGGGTTGATAGTGAATATTGGAGCAGTCACTCTCCCAGGTGCCAATGGCCGGGGGGGGGGATGCCTTTCAACCACCCACCCCAGGCACGCTGGATCAGGGCCGCGCTTGTGTCTCTGCCGTGCAGATGGTCCTCTACTTTGTGATGGATGTGCTCCAGGAGGTGCCCGGCCTCCCCGGTCTCTTTGTGGCCTGCCTCTTCAGCGGCTCTCTGAGGTGAGCCCCCCCTCCCCGGCTGGTCCCTTTCCTCCCAGCACTCTAGAGCAGCAACCCCTGACGCGCGCCCACCCTCCCACCCACCGCTCCCTCCCTGCACCCTCTTCCTCTCTTGTCTCGGCAGCACCATCTCCTCGGCCTTCAACTCCTTGGCCACCGTGACCATGGAGGACCTGATCCGCCCTTATGTGTCCAGCCTCCCTGAGGGACGCGCCACTCTCTACTCCAAGCTGTTGGGTGAGTTGTGCCGGGGGGGGGGCTGGAGGCATGGGTGGAGACTCCCCCACCTCAGTTCTTGGGGCACCTGCTCGGCAGACTCACCCCTGATCTGATTTGACCATAAGCCGTCTCCCCCTCTCCCCCCCCAGCTCTGGGCTACGGCCTCCTCTGCTTGGGCATGGCTTATGTCTCCTCCATGATGGGCCCAGTGCTGCAGGTAAGGAAGGGGTGTGGCCCTGTCCCCCGTGCGCAGGTGTGGGTGTGGGACAACCCCCCCAGAGGTTAGTCCGTGTATCTAGGTAGGCCCTGGATGCAAACGTCAGGGCTGCGCTGGCATGGAGGGAGTAGCATTGGGTGTGTGAAGCCTTTGTGGGCACCGGGGGTGGGTGGGTCACAAGGAGTTCTTGATGTGCAAAACACCCACCCACCAACCCCCCACTGGGGGCCCCTGGCTGTCACTGCCCCCCCATTCCACCTTCTCCTCCTTCCTTTCCAGGCTGCCTTCAGCATCTTCGGCATGGTCGGGGGGCCCTTGCTGGGACTCTTCTGCCTTGGCATGTTCTTCCCTTGTGCCAACGCGACGGTGGGTGTTCCCTCCTTCTTGCCAGAGGGAGCGGCTGCTCCTTCCTTCCCAACAGATTCTTCGGGTGGAGGTGGGAGGGGGAGATGGCTCTTCCAGGGCCTCCTTGGGCTGGGTGTGCGCCTGCAGGAAGAGGATGGGTGCCCGGGGTGGCATTTCATTTGCCTTCCTCGTGTGCCCAAGGGAGTCCTGGGGAGGGGGGGATGGGAGTCCTGGGGAGGGGGGGTGGCTTGAGCCCTTGGCTGCCTCCCCCTTCGGCCCTTTTGGAGGGCCACAAAAGGTTCCTCACACTCTGCACACACACACACACACACCCTTTCTGCGGCCAGGGTGCTGTGGCTGGCTTGGTGGCTGGGCTCGCCATGGCCTTCTGGGTCGGCATCGGGAGCTTCGTGGTCAACATGCAAAGTGCGGCCCCGGCCCCCGCCCTCCCTCCGCTGGATGGAAACCTGACGACGGCCATCATGACGACATTGCTTACCTCGCCACCACCCCCAAAGAGGTAAAAGCGAGCGCAGGGAATTCCCACCCAGGACATGCTGGACTGAGGAACCCGGCGGGCAGAGTGGGCAGGACAGGACAGGACAGGAGGGGGTTTGCCGGTTGCAGGGCGACACTCTGAGCTAGCGACGGCTTGCAAGGCCCTAAGCGGTCTGCCCACCCACCCCAGACTCAGGTGCAGGCTTCTGCTTGGTCTGGCCAGAGGGACGGCGTGTGTGCTGTTCTGGGGCAGGCCAAGAGTGGGGAGCCCTTCAGCTCCATTTGGCCTCTCCAACTTCTTCCTGGGTCTCTGTCCTCAGAAGGCCTGGCCTCCCTATGTGTCTGTAGCAAACTCCCAGGGGCCGGTTCAACTGATGCTGAGAAGCCCCCTCCTCAGGCAGAAAGAACACACACACACTCTACCTCTGCACACACTCACACACGTGCTTTGCCTCTTCCATGGGTCTCGTACTGTAATGTTTTGTTCTCCCCAGTTCACCAAATCTTTCCGATATTTGTTTAACCAGCTGGGGATGTTTGACTGCTGTGATGATGTGCCTTATGCTGCAAGGGATTTTGATGCGTGTGCACACACACACACACACACACACACACTAACACAGAGAGACAGTGACTTCACATGGCTTTTTGTCTTGGTGAGTCATGGTGCGTCACTCACGCTTCCCTGTGCAAAGTCCCATCGGCTGGAGCGGCTTTCTGAGGTTTTGAGGTCCTCCTTCTTCCTCTGCTTCCCGCCTCAGCCCAGCCGCCACCTCCTCCCTGCTGCCGCCTGAGTCCTCACTCCTCACCTACCTTGCTCTACAGGATCTTTCTAGGGCAGGGGGAAACACCCACTCTTCCAACACGCCCCCCCCACCAGTCCTCCAGAAAGATTTCTTTACAGCTGTTCTTTCAAGTAAAAAAGGGAACACAGCACACCCTTGCCTCCTTTCATTGGGCCAGAAGATTTTTAAAAAATTATTTGGGGATGGTGGTTTCCCAGGAGTATTGAGAGCGCTTAAAACGTGAAACCTCCCCCCTTCCAAGTTCCCCAGAGGGGGCCAGGGGAATTTCTGAGCCAATGTTCCTTCAAAGAAATTTGAAATGTTTATAGGGATGCTGGACCCTGTCTCGGGACCCTGGCGGCCACTTGCAGCCGTGGGCTGAGTGAGTCCCCTTCCTTCCAGAACGGTTCCGGGACCCAGTTTGGAGGAGCAGCTGGGCATGCGTGTGCGTGCGTGCGTGCGTGTGTGTGTGTGTGTGTGTGTGTGTGTGTGTGTGTGGCGTCACAGGTTGGAGAGGGTGAGGCAGGAGTTCCCTGGTTCGAGACTGTCCTTGACTCCATCCCTCCCAGTTCCTGCTGGAGGGCCTTTGGTGGCCGTGCGGAGAGGCGGAGGCCCTCTTCCTTCAGCCCCCGCGTGACTGCAGGGGCCTGGAAAACCGGGGCCAGGCGACGGATGCCAGGTGGCCAGGCTGGGGACGTCCCTTAGGAGGAGGAGGAGGTGAGGGAAAGCTGAGGACCCTTCCTTGTCCAGGGGTGAGGATCGCGGTGAGATTCCATGAGGCACCTGCCAAGGACCCAGCAGATCCCTGAGAATCTGCCTCAGGCAGTGTCGAGCTGTGGCAAGAGCCTCGTGGCGCCCTGGCTCGAGGGCTGACCTGCAGCCCAAAACTGGGCTCTCTCGACCTGGAGGTTCAACCCCAGGCCGCCGGCTCAAGGTTGACTCGGCCTCTTCTGCCCTTCTGAGGTCGGTAAAATGAGCTCTTGGCTTGCGGGGATGGTGGGGGGGGGCGCACGTGCAATATGTATTCCCTGCATCATTCACTTGTAAACCGCCTGGAGAGTGCTTGAAGCGCTGGGGGGGGGCGGTCCAGAAGCAGCGCGCTTTGCTTTTGGGTCTCTCTTGCTTCGAGCTGCCAACGTGAATGGGCGGTCATCGATCTCCAGAGTCCCAGGATATGCATGTTCTGCCTGACGGTGCTGCCGCTGAACTTGCACACAGAGCAGGGGCTGTGCCCGTCAGCTACGGCCCTCCTGCCACCTGGCTTGCCATCTCATGTAGTGGTCAGCTGGGAGACAGAGAGAGAGAGAGAGAGAGAGAGAGAGAGAGATGGGCACATGGCAGGCAGGACTGCTTTCCTGCTGCTCGTGCGCTCCAGCCCATGAGTCTTTGGTAGCCCACGACCTCTGAGGGTCAGCTGGAGGCAGTCGGCTTGCGGCCACGGATGGGCCCACTGTCCTTCCTCAAGTCCCCAAGAGCCTCGTGTTACCTTAAAGGTGAACCATTCTTGTGTGGCAGAAGCTTGCCTGAACCGCAGCCACGGTGAGGTGCTGGCGGGGCTCCCGCCCCCTCCCTGGTGGCCACCCCGTGTGTGCTGACCCAAAAGGAAAACTGCCCCCGAGCCCCTTGGCTCAATTTGGAGTTCCCCTTTTGCTCGTGAACTTGGGCTCCTCTTCCTGGCACATCCCTTTTACTAGGCCAGGCAAAGAGCCAGAGTTTGCCCGCTGCTGAAAGGCTGCCCTTTCTAAAGCTGTCGTGGCACCAGGGGTGAAAGAAGAGGCAGCCCGGATTTGCTCCTTGCTTGGGGTTTTTTAGGGGTCTGAGAGAAATGTCACCTTCCCTTGGATTTGTATTGCGTTCAGGACCACCTTTTTCTCATTTTGGGAGGGAGCAAGGGCTGTTTTCGGGACATAATCTTGATTCTGTGGTCCCCTGCTGGCCAATGCAATGTGTGAGATGTTATTTTCTAATTGCTAATCCCCCCCTGCCAAAATAGAGAGGGTTTATTAAAAAAAACCCATGTATTTAAGGGAGGGGAAACCTAACAGATTTTTTAAAAATGAATATTGCAGATTGTCTTGTGGTTGCAGCTGGAATATCTTTTACTTTACTTCTTTCTTATGGTTTAAGTGTAGTCCTTTATGTTCCCATATAGACGAATGCTGACTTTTACACGATTTTCACAAAAACACTCTGTATTTTCATGGCTTCTTCAAAAAGAGGCCTTCCTCAGCACAGCTCTTAGACCCAGGCTTCACTCTAACTGAGCAACAGGCTGTCTCCCCTCAGGCGGCGTCTTTAAAACAAACCGACCTCACGAAATGTGATGAAGGAACAGCCTTCTCTCTGTTGGCATCTTGAGAGGCAGGCAGCGATTCCAGTGGATTGGACCACCTCCGTTCCATCCTCACAGGGGCTACTGTGGGTCAGGAAGAAGGTCCAGGTCCTCAGGGTCGCTTGCTACAAGAGCTGCCAATTAAAACAGGGGGGGGGGGCACTGATAAGGAAAGGCAGCACCAGCCACCCAGCTATGCTTCCCTTCTGAATAGCAGCCCCAGTGAACCCTCAAGTGTTTACCCAAAGAGAAAGTGGGGTGTGGGTGCAAGGTGGGGAGGATGGAAAGCAGGATTTGGCCTTCCTCTGACAGCAGGGTGTGTGTGTGTGTGTCGCAGAGAAAAATATATATATATATATATATATATATATATATATATATATATATATATATATATATATATATATATATATATATATATATATATATATATATAGCTCCTAACTCTCTTCTCTCTCTTTTTATCTCTGCGATGGTGGCCTCTCCAGGCCCACGGGGCTACGGAAGTTCTACAACCTGTCATATATGTGGTACAGTGCGCACAACTCCACCACCGTCATTGTTGTGGGGCTGCTGGTCAGCCTGCTTACAGGTACGTGGGGGGGGGGGTGGAAGAGGATTCCACCAGAAGTGCTCTTTATAGGTAGGCCTGATAGAGGGGGAGAGGGCCAGGGTGAGGACGAAAAGCATTGGCCACTAGCTTGCGCTGCCCCCAGGCCTTGCCAGGGGTGGGGGTGGGGGGTGGCAGGGAGGAAGGTACCCCACAAGTCCTGGATAGAAAGTCAGGCCAAAAGAAGAAGACAAAATCTAACTGCTCTGTTTTAATGAGAATGTTTGTGGGCAAGCCCCGTTCCTTGGGCACAGATAGATGTGGGTAGAAAGTGGGACCTGAACGGCTGGAGTGAAGGGAGATGCTCAGCTCAGGTGCAGGTGGGGGAGGAAGGAGGCTCAGAACAGGAGTGTGGTGGGGGGAATTTCTTCCCCCCCCCCCTTGGCAGCCTCAGATCTGCCTTCCGGGCCCCGGGTCCTCTGCCCTGCTTGAGGCCCTGGGAAGCCAGATGCCGACGACGGGGACAACGTGGTGCCCCTTTCCTCCCCCTCCCCTGGGTCACGCTGCCACCTCCTCCTCCTCCCCGCACAGGCCCCACACGGGGAGAGGACGTGAACCCTCGCACCATCTTCCCCGTGCTGCCACGCCTGCTGTGCTGTTTGCCTAAAAGATACCACGACCGACTGCGCTGTGGGGTCCGTGACCCTGACAAGGTGAGGCATTGGTGCGGTGCTGTGTGTGCATAGGTGTGTGTGTCTGTGAGGGGGCTCTTGGATGTTCTCTGAAGCCCCCCAGTATACACACTGGGCATCCACGGGAAGGGCTGCTCCCTCTCCTCCTTCTCCCCCCTCCTCCTGTGGCTCGCAGGTGTCAGGCAGTGTATAGAATGAATAGAATAAAACTTTATTATGGTCTAAGGCCAGCCACAAATAAAACATCAAAATATATAATATATTCTATTCTGTTCTATTGTCAGGCAGTGTTCAAGGGCCCCTGGAGCAGGGAAGGGGTGGGCCCAATCCATCACCACCGGCACCATCCGCTTCCTACTCCCCTCTCCGGGACAGGATGGGGTGGAACAGGAGCAAGCGGGAGCTTCCGCAGGCCAGCTTCGTCCTGACCCTCTGCTGGCGAGAGATGGGGGAGGAGAGCCCAGCTCCAAGGGGACCCCCCCCCCCCGTCCTGGCTCAGTGGGCAGAAAAGGGCAGGGCTTCCCCTCAGGGCCAGGATGGGGGGGGCTGGGGCCCCCTCCTCCTCCTACCCAGTCGTCCCGTGGAAGACTCGCAGCTGTGAGGTGGGCTTGGGGGTGGGGGGCGGACGCCGTCCAGTAGGAGGGACCTGCGGAGCCCCGTGGGGAGGGGGCTGCCTCAGCATCGAGGGACCGGCTGCGCCCAGAGCAGCGTTTCAGAGACTGACCGGCCCTCTCTTGCCCCTCCTCAGGATGGCAGCGACGGCCACGACGCCGGCTCTCTGGCCACAGAGAAAACGGGCAACGGGGTGCTCCATGGGCTCCCGGATGGCCTCCCCCCAGGGAGTGGCCCTGAGGGGGAAGGACCGGGCGAAGGGTTTGTCCGGAAAGACGCAGCGCACGCCTACATCCTGCAAGAGACGTCCCTGTGAACCGGGCAGAGCAAATCAGCCGGAAGGGGTGGCGGGGCGAACTCTCTGAACACGGAGCCTCCATCTGCTGGGGGTGGGGGAGCTCCATCTTGTGAATGTGCCAATCTCTGTGGGGGGAGGGTGGGGGACTGCCCCCCCTCTGTGCCATCAAGCACCGGGTCCCTCCTCTTTGATCACCTGCAGGGCTTGGAATTTCTCCTACCCACCCCACCCCACCCCGTCTCGGAGGGAGGGAGGGTGGGCCACACCAAAGAAGCCACTGCCCTTGCAGTGGGGCTGACCCACGGCTGTTGCTGCCCCGGAAATCCCGCTCATTCCTCCTCCTGCGGCAGGTGTGGGGCGCAGAAGCAAGGGCTGTGGACTCCCCCCCCTCCTCAGGAGAGACGTGGAGGAGCCCCCTCCCAGCCTCTTTCCTCCCCAAGACCTGCCTTTGGGGCCGTGGGGAGAGGGGCGCAGACATTCCCGCCCCCAAGGCTCCTGGGGCTGCCTCACAATGGGCTTCTCTTTTTGCTCATGGCTGGAGCGGGGGGGGGCTCTGTGTGTGTGTGTGTGTGTGCCGAGCACGCACCGCCCCCCCTTTTCTTTGTTGTCTCGGTTTTGTCTCTGCGAGAAGTTGTCTATTTTCTTGGTCCCTGTTTCCTGTGTCTCTGAGGCTCTTCTCGCCATTGTCAGTAAAAGCCGTGTTTTGTCGGTGTGCAGTTGTTTCCCTGTCTCTGGTGGTGGGTCCTGGCCTTGACCTCAGCGGTTCCAAGGGCGCCCCCTTCCCACCCACCCCTTCCCAGTCCTGGGGTCGGACTTCTGGGCAGAGCGGAGGGCAGCCCCCCCCCCAGGGCCAGGCAGGGGAGGAGAGGTCAGGAGGGGGCCAGCACCCCTTCCGGCCAGGGCGAAGCTGGCCTGAAGACAGCAGGGCCGGCCGGTCAGCCGGCTTCTTCACCTTCTGGCTCCCCAATGCCCCAGGCGGAGGCTTCCCTCGCAGGTCCCCCTTGGCCTCCCTCTCTTGCAGGGCTGGAAGGGAAGGGCTCTGTCCTACACAGGACGCATTCGCTGTTATGCCACCATCCTTGGTAGCCATGTTGGCTCCTGGGAACCAAAACCCAAGCCCGCAGGACCTGCTCGGCCTTTCAGGACCGGCTGTTGTGCCAAAACAGCCTGCAAGCTTCTGGGTGTCCCAGAACTCTTCATCATGTCCTTTTAAAAAACTAATAAGATACAGGGTGGGACACGGCAGGAAATCATGGAGGTCAACAACAAATAGGGCTAGATGCACCTTCAGCTAAGAGTCTTTAATGCATCAGCACGCTGGGACCACAAGGCCGGAGCAGCGCTTGCGTTGAAGCAATAAATAAATGGGTTTCTACGTCTCCAAGGCAGTTGTTTTTCTTACTGCTGAGTCACGCTCACAAGGCAAGAGCTCTCTGAACGGGGCCAAAGGCGAAAGTGCAGTCTTGGGGGACGGACCGTAGGCATGTGCGTGTGTGTGTGTGTGTGTGTACGCGCATGCATGCCCACATGCTCCAACACCTTGGCACTTGTCACCTCCCCCAAGCCTCCATTGTTTGGTCTGAGAAAAAGCTGCTTTCCCTCTAACCTTCTGGAATTTGTATTCCTTGTTTGTGACGTCCATCTTTGACACCACCACGCCCCCCACGCCCGTTCTCCATGCTGAGGGTGATCCGCTTTGGCCCCTCAGTTCCAGAAGAAGGGCCAGGAGGGGTGTGGGAGAGGATGACACGGGTCGGAGGACCCAGGTGTTGCCAACCTGACCTGGGGCCCAAAGGGGAGAAGGTCTCCCTGAGATCCGGCCTCGTGATGTGGTCAACCCTGCAAGGGGAGCCCTGCAAGGGGAGCTGCCCCCGGGGGCCCAAAGGGGAGAGCGGCCCAGCTCTCCTGTCGTGGCTCGGCCAAATTCTGGCTTCCAGGAGGGATCAGGGCTCTGCATCCTGTGATGCGCTCGGAGCTCAAGAGCCACCCACCCACCCCTGCAAAGAGGGATCCTTGTGCAGCACAGAAGGGCAGCCAGTGTTTCAAAAATGTCCCCAGTCCTTAGCGCCTGCACCCTTCAGGAGGCCACTTGTGTTCACTGCCTGGACCTCAGCCAGCCCTGCCATAGCCCTCCTCCAACAGTGCAAAACCTTCCTGGCGTCCTTGAGCTGGCCAGGCATGCCACGTCACCTTCTGCCGTTGGAACTTAGCATGCATAAATGGCGGTCTCTGCATACTGGCAGTTACAATTAGACCGTGTTGGGACACACTATCCCACCTCAAAAGTTAAGAATTAATTTTAAGGATTAACCAGGTTTAAAGCTGAAGCACCTTAAGGTGCTAGAGGTAATGCGGGGGGGGGGCTTCCATCGCAGACCAAGGGCCAGGCGGAGGGCATGTGCCAGCGCAGAAGAGGCCAGCTGCTGAGTAGCTACGTACCTGCCCACCCACTCCACCAGAGCATCCCAAGGTGCTCTTGACATGCCAGGAGGGGGCTAGTTAGCGGAAAGGTCCTGAGACCCACCCGTCCAAACCATCCAGCCATCCAGATACTCCAGAGCCACCACTTTCATACCTGGAGGGCCCAGCGTCCTAGGCGCTCAGTGTGCAAATGGGGGAATCCATAACCAGCCATAGTAATGATAGAAAACTTTTATTTTGGAGAGAAAGAGAAAAAAAATGCTGGATATATTGTATTTTCTTAATAAATGATGGACTCAACAACACATGGAGTTTGTTGCTTCCTTTTTTTCCCACCAGTTGCCACGTTTTCAGCAGTCACGATGCACAACACGTCCCGGTCTTTCTTGAGAATTATGCAGTCCATCCAAGACCCTACGAACCACAACTTTAGCCACGTGGCCATTTCCCCCGGTATATAGAGGTCTTCAGTATATAGTTGCTAAGTTCTCTTTATTTCATCCTGATAAGGAGATTTGCTCCCTTGGTGATCTTCCAGCCCACTGAACCTAGGTTTCAATTTTGCTTTCATTCCTTTGATCTCCTAGGACTCTCACTTTTCCTGTTTTGTTTTCCCCCTCAATTTCTCTGCACTTGATTTTGCTATAATTCTTTGTCTCTAGGGGAGGGTCACTGAAAAGTTGCATTTGAGATTCTGACCCTTGTTCTGCCCCCTTTTTCTTTTGCCTCTTGTCTGCCCTTTAAGGGCACAGAGATGGTCATCCTCCCGTAGCCCTGTGTGTCAAGTGGAGCATCATGAGCCTATTTAGTGAAGTGAGCAATGACTCCCCAAATGTTGCTAATGCCTGTTGCATGAGGTTTGAGGGTCAGAAGGTCTATGCAAGCTCGTTCTGAAGGAGCATAAGACCATCAGAAAAGCTAATTGATCCTCTTTCCATCATTCTCTTTCCTCCATACCCAACGTTGACAATTGGGGTACTTCTACTCCACAGGTTAAGTCATCCTAGAAAAGAATCTGCTGTCGTTTTTGTTGTCATTATAGGCTTTAATTCCTGGCCACCTAATGATAAACTCTTTGACTACACAGGCCTGGCAATGCACAGATTTTTCATCCAATCCTCCATGTCCTGGCAGCTTTCAAATTAGCGTCAGACGTCTTCTAGGCTTGGGCGGAAAAATGTGTCCGGACAATTCCCCTGCTCAGGCGGTAAGGCCGCCCTTTGGGTTCCCGGGTTCTTTGCACCAACATCAGAGCACGGCTCCCTTGCAGAAGGAAGGAAGGAAGGAAGGAAGGAAGGAAGGAAGGAAGGAAGGAAGGAACCAAATAAAGCCAAAGTCCAAGACGTTATTTACCAACCCGGGTTGGCCACCCGCAGCATAAAGGAACAGTTCCAAGTATCCAGTCTCTAAAGCCCTAAAACCAAATAAAAAGACCTCGGAATCCACGATAGGGATCTCTCCATCCCCCCCCCCCCCCGCCCAAAAATGCAATTCTGCTCCTCCGGAAACCAAACTGCCCTTTCCTGAGGCTTCGGCATCCACTCCACTGATCCACGAGGTCCGGAGTAGCTACACCGTCGCGCTGCATGCAGCCCACTTGGGGGGGCGGGGGAATCCGGCCAGGTCTCCGAGGTCGTCGTTTCTACCTTGGCCGGGCGCTCGCTCGCTCGTGCACGCGCGCGCGCGCACAGCTGAATGAGTCTCGGGCTCTGCGTTGCACCGGCTCCCCACTCAGTCACAAGGAGGGGGGAGATCGATCGCTTAGCGCTCCCCCCCCTCGTGCGCCCCCTCCTCTGCCGTTGCCGCCAACCCCGAACGTCTTCCCGGGTCCTCCGAGCGCCCTTGCACAATCCCCACGGGAGCCGGCATAGAAACGGCTTCCCCCCTGTGTGTGTGCGTGTGTGTGTGTGAGAGAGAGAAAGGCCATGGAGAGCCGTTCGGTTTGCAAAAGACCTGCCTCCCGCACACCTTTTCCTTTTCTTTTTGGACAAGGGCTGATCCAAGGGCCCGCCCTTCCGCACTCGCCTTACGAAGGGTCTGCCGCGGGGAGCTGCGCCTCCACGTTTATTCCCCACGCCCCCCCCAGGCAAAGTCGACCCCCCCACCTACCCACCCACCCGCGCCCTGTGTTCCCACCACTGGCTCCTCGCAGGCTTCCAGTTACGGAGAGTCAAGGAAGGCGCCTTCCCATCAGCCGCCCCGTTCGGCGGAAACCCCGGTCGGCAGCCTTGCGCGACCCCCGGTTTGGACGGGGAGGTGGCCGTCCGCGCGGCGCCTTTAAGAACGTGCCCATCTGCCCTTCTCAAAAATGGCGGATCAGCGGCCAGGAGAGCCTGGGGGGCCCCACGTGACACGAGAGGAGCCCGGCGAGCCCAGTGCTGACGTGGGCCGAGGCCCGCGCCGGCGCAGTTACGGCCGAGCAGCGTTTCACCCCCCCCGCGCGCATGCCCAGTGGGCTTCGGAGCGCCGTCCCGGCCGGGAGCGCAGCGGGGGGCTAGAAGCGGCGGCAGCGGCGGCGGTTGGCACCGGAGGGTCCCTCCCTCCCTCCCTTCGGCCTCTGGCCCGGCCCGGCTCGGCATGAGGAGGGCCCCTAGCCCCGGCCCTCCCCAACCCAGCCATGGCCCCCCGGCGACCCCCGGAGATCTACCGGGCCCCGTTCCCGCTCTACGCCGTGCGCGTCCACCGCCCGACGGGCCTGGCCCTGATCGCGGGCGGCGGCGGGGCGGCCAAGACGGGCATCGCTAACGGACTGGTGAGCCCTCCCTCGCCCCGGGCCTGTCGGGGTGTGTCCGGGGGTGTGTGTGTGTGTGTGGCGGGGGGGCATGCGGAAACACACAGCGCCCCCCCTCCCCCGACCTAGCCGGCGTCGAGGGAGGGGGGACGGCCTCTCGGTCCCTAACCCTAACCCCCCCTCCCGGTCCCCGGTCCCCCCCCCCTCTCTCTCCCCCCTCCCGCAGCATTTCCTGCAGCTGGGCTGGCGGGAAGGGCGGCTCTCGGCCTGGCTCCTGCACGCGCACGACACGGAGACGCGCGCCACCATGACGCTGGCCCTGGCCGGGGACACGGTCGCCGCCGGGCAGGACGCCGCCTGCCACCTCCTCCGCTTCCGCCTCAGGGAGCCCCCGCAGGGAGGAGAAGGAGGAGCAGGAGGAGACGGAGCCACCCGGGCCGGTGAGGGTGAGCGAGAGCCCGGCGGGCGGAGGGGCGGGCGGGCAAGCAGGCAGCCAGGCAGCCTCCCTCCCGTCCCGTCCCGTCCCGCCCCCTCCGGGCCATCCCCGGGTGAGAGGAGCTGCCGGCCCCCGGGGTGGTGTGATTCCGGAGCGGCAGGTGAAGTCACTCCTGGACCTGCAGGGACCAGCCCTCGCCCCCCACCCACCCCCACCCCCCCAGCCAGCACCAACTAAAGCTGCCGGCGAACCTGGGCGGGCAGGCTCTGGGAGGTGGCGTTGGGATCCCAGGGAGTGCCTGGCGGCCTGGCTCTGGGGTTGCCCTCCACTGGGGGGGGGGGGCAGGAGGGCAGCGAGCCAGCAGAGCCTGGAGGTGTAGCCAAAGGCAGGACAGGAACCCAGCGCTCCCGAGTCTGGATCCGTCCCGGCATCTCCTGCCAGATCCCCAAAGGCTCCCCTTGTGCCCTCAGGTGGTGGTGGTGACCGCGGTGGCAGCAGCAGCAGCAGCAGCAGCGAGAAGGGCCCGCGAAGGCGCAGGGCCCCCGCCCCCAGCCGGTCGGAGGGCACCCACGACGAGACGCCCCAGGTGCTGGTGGAGACCCTGCACTGCGTCCAGACGGACACCAGCCCCGACGCCCTGCAGAAGGCCGTGTGCTTCAACGAGGACCACACCCTCCTGGCCACCGGTGGCGTGGACGGCTTCTTGCGGGTCTGGGAGGTACAAGGGTGGGGTTAGGGGGACCGACAAGGCGGACAGGGCCTCTTCCTCTGGGAGCGTCTTCCGTTTTCCTGAGCACCCCTTGTTTTTTGGGGGGGCAGTAGCAATGGCACTAAGCCTCCCCCCACTCACCCAGCCCCCCCCCCCATTCTTTGCAGTTTCCTAGCATGAAGAAGGCCTTTGAGGTCCAGGCTCACCAGGGAGAGATTGAGGACATCACGCTCAGCCCCGATAACAAGGTGAGGGGCTGGACCTGCTCCCGGCGGGAGGCCCAATCCCAGGCCGCAGAGCCGCTGGCGTCCAAGTCCCGAGGGGTTGTGTTGGTTCTGGAGCACCGGGGAGTGGCGGTTTTGTGGTGTTTGTCCGGGAGGTTGGGATGAGGTGAACCTGCAGGGATCCTGAGCCGTGCAGCACCAGGGCCCACCCCTGGTGTGACCGTGGCCGGTTCTCCCAGAGGAGTCCTCATGCTTTGGGGGTTGGGGGCAGCTGGAGACACACCCCACACAAAAGAAGGAAACCGCAAGCTTGCCATAGAAGGGTGGAGTTGGAAGGGCCATCGGGTCCGGGCCCTTGATTTTCGGGGCAGGAATCCAAATCAAAAACAAATGGTTGGAAGCAGAAATACGGGCGCGCCAACAAGACAAAGCTGTGTTTATTTGGGCTGAATTGCGTTCAAAATTCTTGGAGTGAATTTCTTTCAGGCCAAATATTGCAAAGCAAAAGTTGCTTGTCTTGAAGTTGGGAGTGTGTGTGTGTGTGTGGGCAACCTGTGCAGCACTGCCAGGTGGGGGGGCACCCGCTGAGGGTGTAGTAGGCGGAGGACGGTCCGGTGCTCCCGCCAACCCCTCCGGCCGGCCCTTCCCGAAGGCATGACAGGAGGACCAAGGCGGAAAAGCCCAGGCAGTGGGGACACTTTCCCAGCCAGGATGGACGCTGGACGCAGGATTTTCTGGGACGGTGGGGGGGGGGGCCTGGTGTAGCTGGCACCCCTCGGGCAACTGCTCTCCCCTTTCCTCAGGTGGTGACCGTGGGGCGTGACTTCCGGTGCTGTGTGTGGAAGCGGGACCAGATGGTGACGGGGCTGCATTGGAACGAGAACCTCCCGGGCATCCCGGACAAGGCGTACCGCTACCAGGCTTGCAGGTGACGGGCTCGGTGGGGTGGGGGAGGGGAGGGAGGCCAGCTGGGTTGCGCCGGTCCTGACCTCCAGCGCTTCCCTTTCTGGCCCAGGTTTGGGAAGGTGGAGGACCAAGGCGGGGCTCTGCGGCTCTACACCGTTCAGATCCCGTACAAGCGGGAGCGGCGGCCCCCTCCTTGCTACATCACCAAGTGGGACGGGCGGAGCTTCCTCCCCCTGCTGACCCGGCCCTGTGGCAACGAGGTCATCTCCTGCCTCTCTCTCAGGTAAGGCCAGGGCCCCCCCTCCCTTGGAGGCTCCAGGCTTCGATGGAGGCACCGGCCTTGGGGGCTGAGACCCGGATAGCCTTGTGCTTCGACCCAAGGTGGGAAGGGGGGAGAGAGAGAGAGAGAGAGACTCCCCACCCGGACCTTTTCCTTCGTCACCCCAGCGCTAAGGAAACACAGGCTGAGGGGGGGGGGAACAGGACTTGGGAGCCGGCCACCCGTCTGATGGCTACCAAGGGCTACCACCTGGCTGGCTCTCTGAAGAGGCTGCTCTCTGCGTGGGCACGAGCAACTCACCACCTGAGCCTCCCCCTCCCCCTGCCACGACTCCCTCTGTTTCTGCAGTGACACAGGCACGTTCCTAGGGCTGGGCACCGTCACGGGCTCCGTGGCCATCTTTATCGCCTTCTCCTTGCAGGTAGGAGCCTCCCTCTGCACCTGGATGGGGATCGGGCCCCAAAGGGGAAAGCTGTGGGGCATATTGGGAGCAGAGCCGGGAGGAAGCCAGGCAGACGGCCTTTGCGCTCTGGAAGCCGCAGGCCGGCCGAATGGCGGAACGAGGCCCCCGCCAAGCAGGGAGGACGGGATGGGGCTTGGCTGGATCCCTGGGGAGGCACAGTGTCAGGGCAGATGAGCTTGGGGGGGGGGTCACGCCCACTACCTCCCCTCAGGGCTAGAGGGCCCCAGAGGGGAGACCACATGAGTCTCTGGGCAGCTGTTGCTCCTGCTGGCGCTCTGGATCCAGCGGCACCCCTTGCTTTATCCAACGGCCCCGTTTCCTCTCCTCCTGCAGAGGCTGTACTACGTACGGGAGGCCCACGGGATTGTGGTCACGGCTGTGGCTTTCCTGCCAGAAACTCCAGAGCTGCTCAGGGACAATGAGGCCGCCCTGCTGAGCGTGGCCGTGGACAGCCGCTGCCGCCTGCACCGCATCCCCTGCCGGCGTATGTTGAGGGAGGGAGAGAGGGAAGGGGGGAAGCCGCCGCCTTGGGGGGCCCGTGGGGCACCTGAAGAGTTGGCGCGAGGGGTTCCCTCACCCCCTCCCCTGACGTGGGTCTTCTCCCTCCCTCCCTCCCTCCCTCCCTGCAGGGAGCTTCCCCGTGTGGCTGCTGCTGCTCCTCTGCGCTGGGCTGATCGTGGCCACCCTCCTGCTGCTGCAGCTGGCCTTCCCTGGCTTCCTGTGACGCCGTTCCTCCTTTCCGGCTGCCGGCAAGGGTCAGGCCTTTGCTCGCCCCCACTCGAGCCCACCGACGGAAGAGGGCAAAGGATGCCGCTAGGGGACGTGGCCAGGGGGCAGGGCCCCCTCGTAGAGGAATCCTCGGCTCTGGACGTGGCCGCGTCCCTGGTGTTGCCCTTCACGGAAGGGCGCCCGGGGAGGGGGGGCGAGGGAGTGGAGACGCCCCTCTGCTTTTGTGACTTGTCTGGAAGCAACATTCCAGCCTCGGTTGCGCGGAGGAGACCAGCCCTCTTGTGGCCCAGCGATGACAGCCTTGGGGCCAGGATTAAAAGAGGATGATGGAGCTGACTCTGCTCTCTGGCTTTTCCTGCTTCCTTTTCTCCTGGCTTGACGGAGGTCCAGGGCTGCAGAAGGGGAAGCGACGGTGATCCCGTGGGGCTGGCCTTGGGAAGGAGGTGCTGAGCTGCTAATGATTTCTCAGCCGTGGCCGCCCAAGACCCAGGGCACCAAGGATGCCCCACGGATGTTGGTTTTGAGCCCGTGGTGCCCTCTGGGCATTTTACCCTGTACTACCTCTCTTCGTCCTGGGCTTGGGCCTGAGGGGAATTGTGGTCCAACACGAGGCACCAGTCGCTTGGCCCTGATCCTCAGGCAGCGCGAGGGTGGGGGCCACCCTGTGAGCAAAGCAAGAAGTGGGCTGGATTGGGAGACCGTGCACAAGCCCCCCATCTGGCTGCCTGGAGGGAGGTGTCTGTTGGGGGGGCAGCAGCCTGCCCCACACATCCCCCCCCCATTGGCCAGTGGGAGGAACTCCTGCCACCAGCAGCCGGTATCCGTTTCCGCCACATCACTGGCCCGCCTTTTCTGGCTCTCTTTCCCCTTCAGCATGACTGCTTAATCCCCGGGGGTGGGTGGGTGGGGGTCCAGAAGGCCCCGGGGCCCCTTCCACACCTGGGGCTACTTGGGGCACCACTCTTGTGCCCATGGCAGCCTTGCCCACCCAGAAGCGTCCAGAGAGGGAGACTCTGTGCATCCGTGAAGATCCTGGTGGGTGGGGGCTGTGCTTGCCTGGAGGTTGAGAGGGAGACGGGGGTGGCCCTAGCTCACGTGGCGGTGGTGGCAGGGGGGGGGAAGGATGCAGTCCTTGAGCTGGTTCCCGGTGGCCTCTCGGCCCTGCCAGGGACTGGGGGTGGGTGGGGGGAGTCGAGGGTGGGGGCTGTGCTGGCCTGGGGGTTGAGGGGAGACCACCTCTCCAGAGGCTGGGCAGCGAGTGGCAGGGCTCAGCCAAGCTCAAGGCAACCTGGCCCTCATTCTGGGCGCCAGGCAGGAGCAGGGCACCAGGGAGCGGCGGCGGTCGTGCTTTCTAGCTGCTGCCAGAGCTCAGCACCCGCTGCCTCTGCCTGGGCCCACAGGCGGCGGCTGAGCTGCCTCCAGTGGGATTTCTTTCCCCTTTCTTGCCTCTGGGTTTCCGGCAGAGGAGGAGAAGGGCAAGGCCGAAGCAGTTGGTGAGGAGGGCCCTTCGTCTACTCCATGGGTTGGTGGCTGCGCCCCCCACACACACCCGCTTGCCATCCTTTTGCCCCACAGTTCCCTTCAGACCCAGGAAAGGCTGCTAGTGGTGAAGGGTAGAGAGAGCAGGAGCCGAGAGAAACACCCTGAGGCCCCCCCACCTGCCCTGCCCTCTGGGGCCACCATATGGGGGGGGGGAATAGAGTGGCCATGAAGGCTGAACGCCTGCACAGAACTGCAGTTGTGTTGGCAAGAGCGCCCCTGCCCCTCAAAAACCCAAGAAAGGATGGAGTGGGAGACGGCTGTAGGGCTGCAGCAGCCCCTCCCCCCCCCAAGTGCACCAAAGGGAACAGCCTGACCACAGCGCTGGGAGAACGGTCCTCTATATGCCACCGGGCCCCACAGCTCTTTCCTTCCCTCTTCCCTGTCGTCTCTCCATCCACGGCCACTGTATAAGGTGCGTGCATGTTTGGCCTGGATCACGTGAAGGACCAGAGAGAGAGAGTTAGGACACAAAGATGGAGACCAACAAAACCCAGAGGAATTATGGGACTTTGCATTTCTGCCTATAAGCCCCCCTTGTGAGAAATTCAACGCTTGCACTAAACATTTTGGACTATGCTTTCAGCAAGTTGACAAAAAACGTCTGCTGCTAATTGAGGGAGTGGAGCAAACTCGGGGGGTTTGCAAAACTCTGGTGGGAAACAGGTGGGCAGGACTTCAGGAAGACCCTGGTACGAGGATCCTCCCGAGCAAGGAGATGCCACACTTGTCCACTAAGCGAGGGAAGACCCATTAAGCATTCCATACTTCACAGTAAGTGAGATAAGGCCCACATATATCTAGGGGGAAACAAAGATGTGCAGGCCCAGCTAGCAACCTGCCTGAAAGAATATAAAAAGAGGGGTCTCAGCAACCATAATTTGTCTGCTGAGACCAAAAGGCTTTTGGAACCAACTACTTTTTTTGGAACTTAGACAATGCAAATAAAAAATTCTTCTCTCTTTGGTGAGTATGTATGTGGTGTGAATGTGCTGAATGCATGAAACCCCTTTATTTAGAATTGTGATGTGTCTTGTGAGGTCCTTTGTTGTTTAATATCGTTCCTCTTGGGATACAAAGATCTCGTGGTCACCCTTTTGTGGCAACTGAGCCTGGCCGGACCGGGCGTGTTGCCAAGGCTGCCAGCCCTCAGACCCTTCCCTGCAAGGGCTTCTCTGGGCGTGGACTGGAGCTGGTGCTTCTTTGTGTGCGCGTGCGTGCATGCACGCGTGCACACATGCACAGGGCTCTCTGCTCATGAGCTCGGATTCTTGCAGCCGGAATCCTGCTCGGAGTCCCGCTGGGCCCCTCCGGCCGCCACGGCAGCAGCCAGTTCGTCCCGATGCTCAAAGGCAGCTCCGGCAAACTGGGCGAAGACGCGGTCCATGTAGCTCTGGTGGCGAGGGAGCAGGCCCTCCAGGAAGCCGATGTGGCCCCCTCGTGCCGTCACCAGGAGCGCCAGGCCGGGCACCCGTTTTGCTGCCTCCAGGGGAATGGCTGTAAGAAGAAAGCCCGGCCAGGGTGCATCAGAGCAGGCTCTCCGGAGCGTGCCTCCTCCTGACGCCTGGGGGAGAGAAGGGGGCGCTGGACTCACCATGCTGAGGGGAAAAGGGGTCATCAGAGGCATTGAGGCACAGCACGGGCACACGGATCCGGTCCACCTTCCAGCAGGGACTGGTTTTCCGGTAATACTCCTCGCAGGAGGTATAGCCGAAGGCCACAGCTGTGAAGCGCTCATCGAACTCCCGGATGCTGCGGGCCTGGGGGGCGGGGCGGGGGGACAGGGGTGTCAGGAACCCCAAGGGCCATGACCTCTGGCCACCGGCCACTACAGGAGACAGAACTCAAGCGTCAAAGAGGGGGGGTGCGCGTAGGGGGGGGAAGAGAAGATTCCGAGTTTGAGGCGGTACCTTCAGCACATGCTCCACATCCAGCTTTTCCGCAAGGACCTTCTTGTGTCTGGAAAAACAGGACGCAAAGTCAGCAAGCAGAAGGCCGAGGGGAGGAGGGGGAGGAAGGGGAGAGCCTGGCATGTGCCCTTCCAGGCCCCTACCTCCGAACGAGTTGGCGCAGGTTGGCGGTGAGGCGCTGGTTGAAGAGGACCCGGTTGAGCGGACTCTCCAGCGAAGAGATGGCCTCAGAGGAGTCCCAGGAAACAGAGCAGGCCATCGCAGCCGCCAGGCCAGCCTCGGGCCCCTTCTGACTCAGGTAGTTGAGTACCAGGATCCTGCCAAGAGGAAAGGAGGACATCGCCCCTGATGGGCACAAGCAGGCACACCTTCCCCATCCAACCAGTGCCAGGGTCCCGGGGGGGGGCTGCTCACCCCTCCATCCTGAGGAATCAAGGCTGTTTCAAAACAGCCACTCCCTGAGAGTGGAAAGAGCGGAACTTGCCCCCCCAACCTTGGCAACCAAAGAGGGTGGCCCTACTTGTCACACGACATCCCTCCTTTGTGGCACCTGCCACGTTCACCTCCCTCTCAGCAAGCGCTGGGCAGCCGGAGGGGGGGGGAGGGAGGAAAGGCGCCCAGACTCCTCTCAGAAATGCACGCTCAGGAGTCGAAAGCGGGTTCCCTCTGAGGGCGGGAGAGGTTTTCCCATCAGGAAACAGTGAGTGTCTGAGGAGCGGCCAGAGGGCAGCAGTGCTGGGAGGAGGCCTCTGTCTCTTGCGGGCGTCCACTCCGCCTGGCTGGATGTTCAGGAAGAGCCAGTGGGCACGGCTGAGTCGCCCATGAAGGGCAAACACGTTGAGCAGGTGAGTGGCCACCCAGCCTGCTTTTCAGCCCAGCCGCCAGCTGGCCGCCTGCCCGCCCACCTGCATTCCTGCTCCCAAAAGATTCCTTCCTGGAAAAGCCCAAAGCGGGTCCCGCCGGGTCCTGCCGAGTCAAGTAGGAATGAAGCCCTCTGGGGTCCCAAGGGCGAAAACGCCCTGGCATGTGAGCTCAGTCGGGGGGGGGGAGCAGGAGGTGTAAGTGCCAGGGGCCAGCCTGCCCACCCACGTATACGCTGAGCTGGTACGTTTCTGGTCCAAGCCCATGTGAGGCTGGTGAACCCCTTTGCCCTGAGGGACAGAAATGAAGTCCACCCCCTGCAGGAGGGCTGCACAGCCCCCCCACATCTTCCATCGAAGGTGCTTCCTGGGGAAGAGAGAGAGGCATGCAGGCGGCCACTGCACACAGCCGAGCGCAGGCTGAGGACCGCCCTTCCCCTGGGCAACCCCAAGCATCCTCACGCAGCCCTTCCGAGCCCCAGCCGGAGCCTCACCCGCCCAGGGAAACACCGACGGCCATCAGGGGCGCTCGGGGGAACTCCCTCCGGATGTGGCCCACCACCAACTCCAGGTCTTCGGTGCTGTCTGCGCAGAAAGCCTGGGGAGTCTGCAGAGGGAGGAAGCGGGAGAGAAGGGTCGGTGTGGGCGACCAGAAGCCATGGTGGGAGGAGAAGCTGCCAAAGAGGTTGGTCTCTGGGGTGGGTGTGTTGCCCATGGCGGGCATCAGGGCCGCCTTCCTCCAAATGCCCCTCCCAGTCCATGTCCCCACCACCACCACCACGACAGACTCGGTCTCTGGCAAAGCTGCCCACTGCAGGCAGGAAGGGGACGCCCAACCTCGGCTCCTTACCAGCAGTTCCTCCCCTTTGCATCCTCGGTTGTTGAACACGACAGCCCTGCAAGGGAGAACGGCGGGTACGTTTGCACGAGGAGCTGCTGCCCTCGGGTAATCGCACTTTCCATCTCTCCTTCCTTAGGTAACACACGGGCCCCACACCAGCAGGACCCCCTTCCCATGTTGCCACCAGGGGCCAGGCCTGGCGGCAAAGCAGGGCCAAGATGTTGGCCTCGACGGCTCCCACACCAGGGCCCAGCCTGCGCTCTGTGGAGGGTGCCCAGTCCTGCCCCCTGGTGCAAAGTGTCCCCCCCCCCCCAGCCTCCACCACCCACTGCTTCTCACCTGTAGCCCTGGTGCCGGGTGCTCTGCACCATGTGCAGGATGTAGGCCTCTTGGCTGTTCCCGGTCAGGCCTGGCAGGAAGAGGACAATGGGGCAGGCCTCTGGGGCAGGGTGGTGGGAGCCGCCCCGCTCCTCCTCAGCCCAGTCGAGCAACAGCTGCCCCCCATCAGGGGTCCGAAGAACCTCACTAGAGGGGGAACCGGAAGAAGGAGGGGAAAGAGTTGCAGGGCTGAGCAGGGAGGGAGGAGCGAGATCAGGACGTTCCCCCCTCCCCAAGGGGAAAGCCCTCCAGCTGGGCAGCCCTAGGGAGGCTGCCCCATAACAATCTGCCCCATTCCCCCTCCCCCCCCACACACAAACTCCTTCTGCCCTGCTCTGGACGCACCTGTGGTAGGAAACAGGTGGGCAGGACTTCAGGAAGGCCTGGACGATGGTCTGGAGCCGGCCCTCAAAGCACCACGGGGTGGGGTAGAAGGTCTCGCTCACGATGGGGCAATACTTCTCCAGGAAGGAGCGGAAGGGCTCGCAGGCCACCAGCAGAGGGCGCTGCAGGGAGAGGGAGAAGGGGACTCACCCACCGGGAGGCATGGAGGGACACACACACACACCCCCGGGGCAGAGAGCGGCTGGGAAGGTTCTGAGGGTCACCTGTGGCGAGGAGGGATTGCCTAGAGGCGACCAGACAGGCGGGGGATTGGCAACTGGGAGGAACCCTTGAAGCCGGGAGAAAGAAATGTACCACCCTGGTCACGGATGGCCTGTGGGGGACGGTCAGGGAGGTGAGGAGGCCAGTGGCCCCTTAGCTTGGGGGCTTGCTTGGAAGGCGTCTTGATCTCCTGCCATGACTAGTAGTTGCTGGGGGGCGAGGGGAGGGGAGGGGGCAGTCAAGAAGCTGGACCGGGACCCTGACCTGGGGACCCCTACAAAGAGCAGAGATTTCACACAAAGACGAGTTTCTCCAAGCCCATCATCTCTCCGTCCAGACAAGTTTCCTAAAGGGGCCCCTTAAGGGCCACTGCCTTCCTGCGTTGTTTTAAAACCCCCAGGTTGCAACAGCGAGCCGAGCCCAGCCAGGACGAGAGGCTCCCCCCCCCCCCCGAAGGCAAAACGCCTGCTACGGGAGAGGCCCCCTCTTGCTGGCAGCGGCGGGGGGGGGGCTCTTTCCCTGACGTCTTCCGATGCAGCCCTTGCAGGGTCTAGAGGAGCGGCGCCCGAACCGGAGGGCTGCCCGCCCTCGGGGTCACCCCAGGCCACGGCCTCCAAGCCCTCCCTGCCCGCCCGGCCCTCCGCCTCCGCCCGCCCTGCTGAGCACCGGGCAGGAGTGGCCCAGGCGGCGCCGGGGGTTGGGGCGAAGCAGGAACCCGGGGATGAAACGGGGCTGCTGCCGCGGGGGTCCAGCAGCGGGGCAGTTGGGGGCCCCCCTCCCCTCCCCGGGACACCAGCCCCTCGCCCCTGCCCTCCGTGGGGGGGCCTCGCCAGGAGCCGGAGCCCCCCCCCCGAGTCCCACCTGGGCTGGCACTCGGCCACCCCGCTCCGTCCCGGGCCCGAAAGCGCCGGCCCGGAGGAGAGGTGGGCGGCCGGGCAGGCGGGCGGGGGCCGTCTCCGGGGCCAAGGAGGGGGCGGCAGAAGGGTAGGTGGGCCTGGGCGAGCCAACCCTTCGTCCCGGCTGGCGGGGCGGATGGACGGCGCGGCCGGCGCCAGGGCGGAGGCGCGGCGGTTTCGCTCCTCGGTCGCGGCTCGGGATCAAACTCCCGGCAAGCGCCCGAACCGGTTTGCGGGGGTGGCAGCCGGGCAAGCAAGGCGCCGGGCAGCCCCGGGCCGGGGGGGGGGGCGAGGCCTCTGGGCACGCGCAGAAGGCCCGAAGCCCCCCCCCCGCCGCTTCGCTTCCTGCCCGCGGCTTCTCTCTTCGCCCGTCTCGGGGCGTCGCACCCTTTAAAATCACGGCGGCGCGCGAAACAGAAAGTTCAACCAACCACCAACCGGACCAAAAGCCAGCAGCTTCGAGGGCGTCATCGGGGCGGTTGACTAGGCCTTCTTTCGCTCACGGGGAGGGCCATAAAGTGCCTTCGGAAACCGAGTAAACCCACCTGAGGAGCGCCGGGCGGGGGTGGGGTGGGGAGCCGCCTTCCCTCCCGCAGGCCGTCCCGGCAACGCGCGCTGCCCCATAGCTGGGGAGCTTCGGGGTTCGGAGAGAAGAAGGGCCGCCGCCCCCCCCCTGCCCTCACCCCGCTCCCTCCCTCCCTCCCTCCCGCTCCAGGGTGGGGTCCTCCCGGGGCACTCTGCACGCGCCCAGAGGATGAGCCCTGGCGGGCGCGACGACCCCGTCCATTCCTGTTCTGCCGGGGAGAGGGTTGCTCCGGACGCCCGCCCCCGCCCCGTCCCGTCCCGCCCCGTCCCGTCCCGCCGCTCCTGCCCAAGAGGCTCCGGGGCTGCGGCCGCGGTGCTGACCTTGGGGACGCGCGCCCAGTAGTAGGCGAGGAGGCCGGTGCTGAAGCCCAGCAGCAGCAGCAGCAGCGAGAGCCCCATCATCCTCCCTCCCTCCGTCCGTCCAGGACAGCGAAGCGGCCGGCGGCAGGTGTCCGCGGAAGCCCCGGAGCCGGCAGGGCTCGGGAGGCGCATGCGCCGCCCCGCCTCTGCAAGCCCCGCCTCAGTTCGGGCAGGCTCCTCGCCCCGCCCACCCGCGGCCCTCTTTGTAACGGGCATCCTCGTCTCGAGCGGCAGCAGCAGCTGCCAATCTGCCAGTGCCCCGCCCTCTCCGAAGGGCGCCTTCTTTTTTGGGGGGGTGGGGGCGATCCTGAACGGCCAGGAAGACAGACAAGGGGCTCCTAGAACAAACCAAGCCTGAACTCTCTCTCTCTCTCTCTCTCTCTCTGGAGGCAAGCATGTTGAAACGGAGGCTGCCCTCCTTTGAGCAGGTCGTGCGGGAAGGCAGCAGGAGAAGAGGAGGACCCGACAGGAGATGGACCGACTCCCTGGAGGAAGCCACAGGATTTTTTTTTTTTTTTTGAGTTTGCCAGACTCTGAGCGGGGCTGTTGGGGACCGGGGCTATCCCGGAGCGCCCTCTTTCATCACAAGGTCCTCGCCAGTCGGAGGCCACTGGACGGGGCGCAAAAACAGCAAATAGAGCTGTCGTCTATAATCTGCATCTTGTTTTGTGGGGGGGGGAGAGGAAGGGAGAATAAAAGCATGTGCGCGGGTGCCTCTCGTGAATGGGCGTCCCTCGAGTCGCCTCGAACCGACGACCACCCTTCGCTCCCTTCAGCTCCGTCTCTGAGCGCCGCCCTGCGCGCGGAGCCCGGCGGGCGGGCGGACGGACGGACGGACACGCACACACACGCACACGCACACGCGCGCGCCGAAGTGTGGGGTGGTGGCAGTTCTGGTTGCTGCTGCTGCTGCTGCTCAAGGCGCCCCCTCCACACATTTAGGGCGGCCCTGGGAGTGCCCAGCCCGAAGAGCCGGACAGCACTGAACGACAAAGCCACCATCACCTTGGGGACCAGATGAGCAAATACTGTATATCTTTTTTCACTCCATTCCGCTCCAAAAATACATTGATTCTTCTGCTGGTTTATGACCTTTCCCTTTAAAAAAAATCATTCTATTTTTTAATTCCCCTTCTTACTTTTATTTCACATGTTAGCTTATCATTTATCGCTAAGCTCCACATTTCTTTACACCAATCTTCAAGGTTCATTTGTCATTTTTCCAATTTTTTTGCAAATTTTAATCTTGCTGCTGTGACCATTATAACAATTAACATTTTCTGTTCCTTTTTAAGATGGTCATTCTTGATTATATTTGAAAGGGCAATCGTTGATGATATTTGAATACAGTATTATTTCCAATACCGGTAATTTATCTAATTTCTTTGAAAACCAATGCCCATTCTTATAACTTCTTTTTCCCTTTCTGCATCTCCAGCATTGAGATGGTACATTTTTATTTATAATATTCAGTCTTGCTGGGGTAAGGTACCATCTCCATGCGACCTTATAACAATATTCTTTTACCCTTATAGACATATTCTTTATTATTCTTTGTGACCGTATTTTGTTCCAATCCTCATTTTTAACCTCTTCCTCTAAGTCCTCTGCCACTGGTTTTTCATCATAGCCTTTTCATATCCAACATTTGGTAATATCTTATAAATCACACTTACTGTGCCCTTTCTTTTATTTCCTTCCTCCTGAACTTGTCCTTGCTCTATGAGTCTTCCCTGCTTTTAATTTGTTTATAATAACTTCTGTCTATTCCTCTCTTATTGTTCTCTCCATTATTTCCCTGTCCTCTTCAGTTATTACCTTTTTGAACTTCTTTTCTAAATATTTTTCAATTTTATCTAAAGAGGGATTTTGCCTGTATATAAGTCCTTATAAATTTTTGGAAAAGCTTCTAATTTTTCTTTCATTTTACTGCATCTATTCTCTTTCCGGGGAAAAAACAAAACCCTCGCTTATCCACCCCCAACCTATACTCATTAGTCTTTGACCCCTTTCTTATGAATTTTATTCAATTGACCTCTTGGCCTCAGTGGGGGGGGGGAAATTGTGGTCTGAAGCGTTCGCTCGGTCCCCTCCCTTTGCTGTCATATCTCTATTATTTAAAAGCCTATTCCCTTTCCTTTGAGAACTCTAAACTATATTTAATGAAAAGCCTTAACAGAATACTGTCTATCGACATTCCCAGAGTTTCTCTATTTCTTTATCCCTACTACTGGAATTTCCCTTAATATAACTTTTTCCTTTGCCAGTTCTCCCCTTTAATCCCCCTCTGTTTACTCACTTCCCCCTTTCTCTCTACCCTTTTTTGTTTTTCTCCTTATTACTCATTGTTCTAATATTTCCCAGACCTCCTCTTTGATCACTTATTTTCCCCTTTCTTCTGGGTCCCCACCCGAAATACATTTTTATCCTTTCCCAGACCTCCTCATTTGATTGTGTTTTTTATTTTGCCCGTGTTTTCATTCTGACCGCCTGTTCTTCTTTTGCAGACTCTTCTTCTTCCTTGACCTCTTGCTCTTGGCTATCCAGTTTGGAAGTTTGTTCTCCTCCTTCTTCTTTAGTTATAAGTCCAGCGTTCATCAAACAATCTAAAGCTGATCTCTCCCAAGTGACACTATAATGTTTCCCACAGTGATAAATTTTCATGTCGACTGTATGGCCCCATATGTGTTTGATATCCTTTACAATTAAGAGGGCTGTGATAGCTCTAATTTTTCTTCTATATTCCACTGTTTCATGGCAATAGTCATTGAAAACCATGATGTAATCATTTTCGATTTTAAAATATTCTGGATTTTCTCTCAACACTTTCATAAGTTCCTCTTTTTTCCTGTAGTTGGCCTCTGACTTTTCTTGATGCATGCTGGATGCGTTCAATATCAAACACTGCCCAGTCCAGCTCAGGAGTTATTTTATTTAACCATTCTAATATTATTTTCAGTAACTCCTCTTGCCTTTCCATTAGACTATTTAAGTGATGTGGAGAGGGGGGATTTGCTGCTTGGGTAACAGCCTATCCTCCATATTATTTTACCCAGGCTTTGTGCTCTGGAGAGGACACTCCAGCTTTGCATACAGCATCGAAGTCCTCCATACAGAGCATGCTACCATAGTCTCTCGAGACTGAAGGATGCCTATGATGAACTCCTTTTCCTGTTGAGCACCTTCCACTAAACCTTTAATTCTCATGTTTGACATTTGTGAGAAATCCTGTTGCGTAATCAGTCATCTGAGTCTTTAGGTCAACAATGTCTTTTTCTTAATCCAAGAGTCTGGAAGAATTTCTTTTCGTCTGTGCTTTTACTCCCACCAGTTGTCTATCCATGTTCTGCATATGAGACTCCAGATTATCCCTTAAATTTTGAATATGTTTTTTATAATCCTCTTAAATTTTTTAAATACTCTTCTTGCATTGTGTCCATTTTCTTGTCAAGGTTCTGAATTCTTTGATCCATTGCTTTAACGTCTTCATTGATTCGTGATATGGCATCCAGTAGCACTCCTGGTGTCAGGCCTGGATCCTCCTTCTTCTGTTTTTTGCAATTTCTGTGCCATATTTTTTTCTGTTGTAGCCACAGATAAGCCTCTTTAAATTATGGTCAGAGTGTTTATTTTTGGATCCCGACCTGGATGCTGAACCTGATTCAGAGTTTTCTCTTCTTCAAACCACTCTACTTTCTCTTATACTTTTCACAGCAACTCTGCTTTCGTTTTGTCTTGACCTTCTTTGACTCATTAATATCTTCTTTTACCCAAGCTTGTACGCCGTCCCATTTATTTTTAAAGGAGTCTCCAGCACTAATGTAAGCAAAAGAAAAAAGAAAAAGCAATTGCTATGATTCTGGACGTAATTATACAAATTTCCAGCAGGTGGCGCTCAAGAGCAGTTTAACAGTCCTGCATAGCTTTACTGCGCATGTCAGAAAAATTTAGTTTCGTTCCTGATTCAGATTTATTAGTATTTTAAACTCCAAGAATAGGCAGCGAACTGTTATTACAGGCAGTTCATCTAAACATCTGGTCAGTCCTTTAGTCCTGAGACTCTGTCTCTCTTTCTTCTTCTTCTTCCTCGGAGTGTCAGTTGGAGGCTTTTAAAGTAATTAACTCCATTCCTTGGAGCTTCATAAACTTAAACAGTTCTTATTATTAGCAAGTGGAAAGTTTCTCTTTCAACTTCACCGCCAGTCATCAGGGGAAAAGGGGTCTGTTTTTCTTCTCCTCTTTTTTCTTCTCCTCAGGGAATCTTCCCCCCTCTCCCCTTCTCCCCATCACGGTTCTGAGCTTTCAAGGTCCTTGTTTATTCCACGTTGGCTTCTCTCTCACTGGCCCCGGGTACTTCTCCCTCATACAGAACATGAAAGTTTTACTTATCTCCGACTCCTCGGACTGGCCCTTTCCCCCCCCCCTCCCTTCTTTTGCCTCAGTGCAGGAGCTCTTTCTCTCCGCTCTGTTCCCGGCCAGCCCCCCCCCTCGCTACCCCCTCCCCGGCGCTTCCCTCCTTCGGCTTTCACCAAAAGCCCTTTCCAGGCGCTGCTGCTTCCTGCCAGCCAGAGGGAGTGACGTCCGCCTAGCAGTCTTTCTCGACTTTCTTGAAATGTTACGCTGTGCTGCCCGATTAGTCAACGACGGCTTCGTCCACCCGTTTTCACTCCCTCTCCATCCGAACCTCGTCTGGCTTTCCCTGTGATAGTACGTGCTGCGTACCAGTACAGACTGAAGAGGTGTGTATGTGTATTGGGGGGGGGGGGAAGGAGACAAGGCACCTTTGCTCGCAAGAAATCCTTCTGCCTCCCCATCGTCCGTCGGTCCTAACGGGAGCTGCTTCTCCGCAGGACAAGCGGGGCGTCCGGACCCTCGAGGGGGGGGCATGAGCGGAACAGCCCGTGAGGCCCCCGCTCCCATCCCCGCGCCCAGGATTCGCCCGCTTCCTCCGGAGCCTCGGCTGCCCCTCCCCCCCCGCGGCTGCCCCAGCAGAGTGGGGGGGGGGACCGCGTCCCCTGAGCTGGGGGACGGGCGGAGGGGGGGGGAGAAGGGGATCGCCTGGCGAGCTCCTGCGGGAACCCTTGGCGGTGGAAGCGGGATGCCCGTCGGAGGTCGGGGCGCCCCTGGCGGGCGAGTGGCCTCTTCCCTGACCGGCGGGTCCCTCGGGGCGCGGCCTGGCCAAGGCCCTCCTTTCTCCCTCCCTCGGCGTGCCGGGAGCCACCTCGGCCGCCCTTTCCCCGCTGCAGGTGCCCGGCACGACCCGCCTCCAGGACGCCTGGCGTGGCACCGAGGACCCGGTGGGGAGGATGCGCCGGAGCCTTTTCGCCGCCGCCGCCCTCCTCCTCCTGCTGCTGCTGCTGCTCCGAGCGCCGGCCGGCTGGGCAGCGCCGAAGGACGGAGGCCCCGCCGGCAGGTACTCCGCGGGTGGGGTGGGGTGGGGGGCGGGCGGGGAGGAGGGGCGGCTCCGGAGGCAAACCGGGGCGAGGAGCTGCCCTCCCTCGACGCGGCCCCCTTACCGGCGCTCTTCTTGCCTCCGAGGCCTGAACGCCCGCAGGACGCCGGGGGCCGGCCCGCCTTCAGCCTGAACCCTCTGCACCCGGGGAAGGAGTCCCTCCGGTGAGAGCCCTCCCCTGCGCCCCCTCCTCTGGGGCCGTCGGGGAAATCTCGGGGGAGGGGCAGCCAGGTGTGGCCCTGACTTAGGGACCGGACCTTTTCCGCGCCCCCTCTTATTCGCTTTTCGTTGTAACTCTCGCCTCCTCCTCCTCCTCCTCCCCCTCCCCCGTACGGCGGCTAAGCAGAAGCCACGGGGCCAAAGCCAGAAGCCGGAGGCGAGAGCAACACCCCCGACCCCCCCCTCCAGGTTGCTCCCCGTTCTTCGTAGGGAGGGATCAGTGGCTTCTGCTCCCGGGCCAATGCTGGGGTCAGACTAACCCTCTCCTGCTCTCCCTCGGAAGCAGCTGGTTATGGGGTGGGGGGCACTCGGGACGGTGTGATCCTGGCCAGGGCGCCCCCACGGACTGCAGGGCCAGCCTCTTGCTCGGTCCTGCCCGCACCCCCAGCCCCCTTGCCACGCGCTGACCTCCGCCTTGGTCCGCCCAGGATGCTGCAGGAGTACCTGAAGAGCGTGCGGCCGGCGGACGAGGAGGCCAGCGCCCTGACGAGGGATCAGGGTGAGTTTGGGTCGCGCGGCCTCTGGGGCGGACCAACCCCCGCCCCCCCTCTTCCTTCCCCGTTCAGGCCGCGCTGGGGCAGGCGGGGCGCTTCTGGAGGTCGGGGAGGGAAGGGGCCCCGCAGCTTGACCGGAGAAGGCGCTGGGCCGGCCTGGGCATCGGCGGACGGCGGGAGACCCGGTGGATCGGCAGGGCACCCCGGCAAGGGAGGCGCCCGCGGTCCTGCTCGGCTCTGGGCAGCCTGCCGGGCGATCGGGAGCAGGAGGCGCGCGCGCGGGGTTGCTGCAGGAGGGATGGTGGCCTTAGCGGCGGGGGGGGGGGGCTCGTCCCGGGAAGCAGGGCGGCCCGGCGGGATTTCTCTCCGGCTGGGAGGGCAGCCGCCCTCTCCTTTCCCTCCGCTCCCCCCTTCCGCTGACCGCCGAGCCACGGGGAGCGGCCGTCCCCTTTGCCAAACCCCTGATCTGGCGACGGCGCCCAGTGGGGACGTGGCCGTTTCCACCCGACGGTCCCGGCTCCGGGTCCCACGCCCCAGCGCCGAGGGGCAGCCCTCCCGGCCGAGGCTCGCCCTGCAATTACGCGAGGGAGCGGCGCTGGGAACCAGTCCAGTCCAGTCGCCGGCGGCCTGGCCCTCTAGGATGGGTCCGCCACGTCTCAGGAAAGCGAGGAGTGGTGTCGGTGCCACGAAGCGGAAGGGGTAGGTGAGAGTGGATGGAGTTTTGCGTGGCCCTCCCTCCAGCAGTTGTCTATAAATCGCCCATTCCGGGGTGCACCTGCTCACGAGTAAACCCGTTCCAGGGAAACCGCCCTCCCCACCCAATTCAGGCAGATTAGTGGGAAAGGGCAGGGTCGCTATAGCAGCGAGGTGGGGAGATGAACTCGGGAGCATCGGAGGCTCCCACAGCCCTGCAGCCTTGGGCGGGGAAGGAGATCCGGGACGGGGGGGGGGTGTTCTTTCCAGTGGGTTCTGAGGGGGGGGAGGGCACTCTGCCACAGACCATCACCAGCCCCATTGGCGTCCACAAAGGCCCCCCCAGAGGGATGTCTCCAGGGGCGCTCTAGGGCTGCTACCCCCCCCCACACACACACACCCGTCTTCCACCTGGCTCTCTGCAGCTCTCCTGTTCCTCTTTGCGCTTCACGATGATGACCAGAGTGGACGGCTGGACGGCCTGGAATTGATGCAGCTGCTGAGGGGGCTGGGCTCTTGGCAAGCCGAGGGGAAGCCCAGCCCGGACTCGGTAGGCAACCCCTCCCCCCTTTTGTGCCAGATGGTTTTTGGGGTGGGGATCTCGGCCCCAGGTAGAGACACTCCTCTGGCCGAGTCCGTCTGGCAGCCCCTCCCTCCATGCGCCACTTCTGAGCACAGAGCAGTGGGGGAGGGGTACGTGGGCTGAAGGGCTGAGCCAAAGGGGAGGAAGGGAAGGAGAGCAGGAGCGCGAAAGAACCCTTCGGGAGAGCCAGAAGGTTCTTGCTGAGCAGGCAGATATGACGGGCGGGGGGGGGAGTGGAATAGTCATGGGGGGGCTGGGCCTTGACTCCGTGTCTCCTCCTCCAGGTGGTGCAGATGGTGGACAGCATCTTGGCCGCTCAGGACATCAATGGGGATGGGGTGCTGGAACCTTCAGAGATGCTCCTTGGCCCCCAGCAGGGTCAGCCCCCAGCCTCGCCAAGGGCCCCCAACAGGGAAGAAGGGGGCCCTGCGCCGTGGGCACCAGAAGCAACTCCCCACCACCACAAGGGTGCTGCCGGTCTCCCAGAGCGCCAGGAGGGCCTCCCCTCCATCACCACCACCACTTCAGGGGCTGCTCCAGAGCAGGGCACGAAGGAGGGCCCTGCTCCCCAGTGAACCCTTGGCCAGAGGAGCAGGAGGGGGTGCCTGGCCAGGAGGACACGGCACAGACCATGTCAGGAGACGGAAAACCCTCCCCATCACAATGAAGGGCAAAACGGGGGGGGGGGTGAGCTGGCTTGGCCCATGGACTAAGAGCTGCCAGGGCAACGTCAGGGAGTGGGACGGCTTGGAGGCTACTACCCCCAGTGGCCAAATGCCCCCCCCACCTGCAATATCTCTGTCCCTCAGAGCTTATTCAGCTGGCAGCCGCTCCTGCATCCCTCCTGACGATACAGGGTGCTCTGGGGCAGGCACCCGTCCCCCCCCCCCCCGCAGCATGCCCCCTCCCTAGCCTTGCTGGTTGTGCCTCTCAGGTCCTCCCCCTTCCAAAAGGAGCAGCTGACGACTCACAAGGCCAGAGGAACTCCTTCTTCAAGGGGGGGTTCATGCAGAGGCTGCCTTCTGGACGGGAGTGTGCAGGGCGGCCTTCCTCTGCCCTCCAGCCAGCCAAGGGCACAGAAGCCAGGGCCAGGCTAGGGCTCCCCAATGACCAGCTGGGCAAGGCCCACTAGGTGCTGGGAGGCCAGGCGGCCTCACCACTGGCGCGGCTTCTCCCCTTTGTGTGTGTGTGTGTGTGTCAGTCCCCTCTCTCCTCTGCCTTTCAATAAAACGACAGTGAACAATGTGCTTCTGACCCAGACGTGGCGCTCCAGGAAGGAAACCCAAGAAGGGGGGGGCGGGAAGGGAGGCAGCCTGTATGGGACCAGGGAGCGAAGAAGCCCCACTAGCACCCAAGCTGGGAAGGAGGTCAGGACAGCTCCCAGGCGTCCAGGTGGGCTCCATGCCCCTCCACCGCTCTTGGGCAGGCTCCGTCCACGCAGCCTCTCCACCTTCCCAAATTCCCCTCTCGGCTCCTCCCAGGAGGCAGTCCGTCCATTTTCTTGAGAGTGGCCACGAGTGACAAGACCTCCAGGCTCTGTGTGTCTTGGTTTTTGCTCTACACGCACACACGCGCACACACACACATTGCCCTGACCCCCCCATCGGGCAGCACTTGGTACACAGCCGCCAACCCGTCAGCAGCAGTTTGACTGTTTTGACCGTTTTATTACCCTCGGCTGGCGAAATGGAGAGAGGGGCCACGTGCCCACCAAGAGACACAGCCCCAGGTTGCCAGGGCTGGGAATGGCAGGGAGCCCAGGCCAGCTGCCTCCCCCCTTGCGGGGACTCTGTGGAGGCGGCGCCAGCACCCTTGGCCGGTGTCCTGGGCAGAGGTGCAGTCTGTGGCTCGGCAGAGCATTCCAGGCCCAGCAGGAGTTGCCGCAGGCAGTTCACACGATCCCCGCGTAGCCGTGCACCCCACATTTCCGACCGGCCACCTGGCACCCATAGGCGAGCGCTGCGGAGAGGGGTCTCCCTGCCACAGAGAGCAGCCCATCAGCTCAGCTTGCAAGGCGGGCCAGGAGAGCCAGGGAGGGGGGGCCCTGCTTGGAGGCCAAGGGCTGGGCGGGGCTGGCCCTCCTTCCCACACCCAGACGCCTGCCCTGCGAGGCCACGGGGCAGGTGGGACTCACCCCTGCTCAGAGCCAGGATCACCGAAGCATTGAAGGTGTCTCCGGCCCCCAAGGTGTCCACCACCTTCTCCGGAGAGAAGGCGTCCGAGTGCACCAGCACCCCGTCGGGCCCCATCGCATCCGCTCCCGCCTCGGCCCACGCGCAGATCAGGGTGGCTCTGGGGAAGGAGCAAGAGGGCCAGGAGTCAGTGCACAGTGTGTGTGTGTGGGGGGGAAGGCATGGGGATATTAAAAAAGAGGCACACCCCCCCACCCCCATGGAGAGCAGCACTACAGTCCCCAGGATGGGAGGGGCTGCAGTAAACAGCCTGGCCTGGGGAATTGTGGGGAGAAAGAACACCATTCTGTTCTCTCCCCTGCCCCCCCCCCAGGACAGGCGGGGTTAAAGTTAGGGAATCCAGAACCGGAGGCTGGGCAGCCGGGCTTAGAGAAGCCTCAGGGATGGGGGGGGGAAGGATGACCACCCAGAAGGACGCCCTCTGGGGCGAAGCTGCTGGACAGTTGCGGGTGGGGTGGGGGGGCTGCAACCCGTTCTTGGCAAAGATCTCCCTGGAAACGGGGCAGGCCACGCTCCTTCCGTGGACATCTTCAGGGACAGCAGAAGAGCCACCCTGATGGGGGAACTTGGTTTGGGGAGCCCTACAGGGGCAGAAGCCCCCCCCCGTGCTGCCCCACCTCATGCCTCAACAGAAGACCCAGAGGAGGCAAGAGGAGGGGACCCCACCATGCCCCCCACTGCCACTCACCCTGGCTTCAAACGCCCACGAAGACCCTTCACCGCTTCAGAGGCCGAGAAAAAGCCCAGCGCCTTGGCCACATCCTTGCTCACGAACACCTGGCGTGCGGGGAGGAGAGCGTCAGGCTCCCGCGGGTTCAAGGCAGTGTGTCAGGGATCCAGGCCTGGCCTTGGGAGTACTGGCAGGCGTTCAGAGCAGAGCATGCAGAGCGGGGGGGGCCCTCTGCACCCTTGCCCAATGAGCAGAGGGTGAGGGGACGATGCTGTCAGGCCACGCAGTGGAGACTCTGCATGGAACTACAGGGGTATCCTCTCAGGGCCCCCCATCTCATGAACCCCCCCCCCCAGGCCGGGCCAGCCAGCCTCTGATGGGAGCTGCTCCCTTTCTGACCAAAAGCCCAACCCAGCCGGGAAACCCACCTACCCTACCCACCCATGTCTCCAGGGCGCGTGCCTACCACATCCCCATAGGGAAAGAGCTGGTACAGTTCCGGGCGGGACTTCTCCACTTCCACCGAGGTGGTCACTCGCTCAGAGGCCGGGCAGGTGCGATTGTGCTCCTCCACCCGCCGCAACATCTTCACCTGCTCCGAGGCATTCCGGCCCTAGGAGAGAAGGGGGGGCTCTTACTGGAGTGCGTGTAAGGGGCACCTGATGACGTTGGCCAGACACCTGGCCGGGGAGCCCTGCAGAGGCCCTTCTCCTGCTCACCTGCCAGGGCACGGCAAAGGGCGAGCCACCAGCAAGGCACGGCTGGGCAGCCATTCTCAGCTCAGGAGACGACGCGGCCCCTGCGCATGGCCGCCCTTCGCCATGACCTGGAAGCCCCAGGCAGTCAGTCCACCAAGCTCTCTCTTCCCAGCGTCAGGCTCCTGTTCAGCCCACCAACCCACGGGCACGCTCAGCAGCCTCATAAAAGGGCCCGAGAAGGCAGCGTAAATGCCACCCAGCCTGAAATGTATAATTCCCAGGATACCCTGGACTGCCAGAAAGACAAACAAGGGGGTCCTGGATCAAGTCAAGCCCGAACACTCCCTGGAGGCAAACATTTTGGAAATGAGGCTGTCCTCGTTTGGGTACCTCATGAGAAGGCAAGAGGGTTCTCTGGAAAAGACCCGCATGCTGAGAAAGGTGGATGGGGACAGGAAAAGAGGAAGACCAGAAGTGAGATGGTTCGACCCCCTAAAGGAAACCACAGGCTTGAGTCTGTAAGAGCTGAACAGGGCGGCTGAGGAAAGAATCCTTGGCAGATCGCTCCTTTATCAGTCAACATATGTTGGGGGCAACTTAGCAGAACATAAATACAACGAGGAGGAGGAGGAGGAGGTCCTGGTGAAAAGGCACAGCCTGACGTGGGCACAGCCGCGAGGGGGATGTTGGCGGGGAGGAGGCTTTTCCAGCGGAGCCCCTCTGGAGGTCAGAATGCTTTCCCACGGGAGACCCACAAGGCACCACCTCCTTATTTCACCCAAAGCAAACGCCTCCCTTTTCAGTTGTGCTTCTGGAGCACAACCGCGATGCTCTCTGCTCTTCTATCTCAACACGTATCGGCTCCCCTTTTCTGGGGCATTTGGTGCTTAGCAGAGTTCACCAAATCCATTTCATGTAATATACTAGCCTGGACGTATCAGCATCCCACATGGCATCAAGGGCAAGGCCCACCCCCCCACCCCCCAAGGGTCTTTCTCTCCCACTCTCTCTCCACTTCACTCACCTCCCAGTGGATCCACTTGTACTGCGACAGGTTGACGTGCTCAAAATCCGCAGCGGTCACATCGGGCAGGTTGCTGGTGGAGAGCGAAAGATTGGGAGGAGGGGGTGTGGGTGGGGGACAAAGGTCTGTGAGATGGCGAGGATGGAGGACCTGATGGCTTCCCCCCCCCCCCATCCAAGGTTTTTCATTGCAATCCAGCCTGAAGATGCCAGGTGGGTGAGAGATTAAGAGGGGCCAGATCTTTTAAAGTAACTGGGACCGGTCAGCCTGAAAATCTTGTGCCCCCCCCCTCATGTGGGCCTCGCCAGACTGGAAGCCCTGCCCCAGTCCAGCCTCCTCCCCCCCCGCACTAATCCAGACCCTTCAAGGGCCCCCAATGCGGCCCTTGGACAAGGTGCGGAAGGCCCCGGGAGCTTCTTCTCAGTGGGGAACCAGCGAGGGGGGGGGTCCCACCTCCTCCTGCGCCTCAGGGGGCAAATGTCCTCGGCTGACCCTTGCGGCTGCTCTCCTGCTGCTCGGGACCTTCCTTCCAGAGCCTCCCCCCCCCGAGCATCTTAGAGGAGAGTGGGAAGCCCGGGGGGGGGGGCTGGACTCCTTCCAAAAGAGAGAAGGGAGGCCTGGCAAGTCTCTCACCTCTCACGCAATTTATTTATTTATTTTATTTATATCCCGCCTATCTAGTCCCTCAGGACCACTCTAGGCGGCTAGGTAGCCGTGCAGGAATTTTGGTTCAAGTTGACACCTTTACGGCACACGCAGCTAACACTGTGGGGGCCACTTCCACAAGATGCAGCAACAGCCACTAAACGGAACCGTTTAAAAGGGGGGGGGGAACTGAGCACATTCCAGGGGTGGGGCGGGCACCAAAGGCTGGGGGGGGGGGGTTCCGGCTCACTTGTGGGCCTGGGGAGGAGGGGAGACTCTTGTGGCCTTTGGGCACCACGGCTCGGCTTCTCCCGTGGGCCGCTGGTCTGGCCGTGGTGGGAACAGAACGCTGGGCCAGAGGGGCTCCTCGGGGGTCCCTTCCGGATGGCTCCTGGGCTCCCTTGTCTGGCAACTGGCCGGGCTTGGCAGCCCTGGCGGGCAACGTGTCAGGAGCTCATCCTGCTGGAACGGATTCCTGCTGGATCCCCGACTGGCAGGGGCTGAATTCTACCGGGAAAGGGGACCCTTTTCAATGATTAACCACCCAGACAGGAGATGCAGAGCCGCCTCCGAGCAAAGGCTGCGTACAGCCACGTTTGGGGACTTCGTGGGCAAGGCAGGGCCCTTCCTGTGCTTCCCGGAATCATTAACCCGGCCTGCATTTTCCGCACCTGGTGAGGAGGCCAAGGGCACCCCCTTGCCTGCCCCATCCATCTGCCCCCTTCTCCTCCTCGCCCTTCTCCACCCTCTGGCTCCTAGATGCCTGGGGGGGGGGGGAAAGGGGGGGCTTAAATAGAGGAGCCATGGTGCGGTTGGTGGGGACGCCATTCCTCTTCAGAGGGGAATAACCCCCTCCTGCCAACCTTTTTTCTCCCTCCAGTGCAAACGCTGCCCCATCCCTCCATCCACCCCCCCCCCCAAATCGAGCAGCCCAGCCTCCTCTGCCTTCGCCCAGACAGTCCACAGACTCTCACCTGCTGCTGTCAAGAGGTGCTCTGGGCTGGAAGTCGTCCCATCTGGCAGAGAATCCCCACCAGGCCACACGCAGGGGGAAGGTGATCAGGAATTACCATCCGCAAAGATCATTGGTTGCATTGGGCTGAGTTAGCAATCGTCTGAGAATTACTGGGGAATCGGATCCGGATCAA